>NW_007379220.1:72702-79164 GCF_000475195.1 Diaphorina citri | reverse complement strand
ATAAAAAGGCTATTGATGTAATTTGTATCGTTGACCATTTTTTAAGAGGTCTAATAGATAGGTGTATGAACCTGTAACTCCTGCGTTCTATTGTCCCGAGGCGAAGGAAGACGGGAGAGAGCCAGCCGTTCTCAGAACGAAGAACTTATCTATGATAAAATCCGCCCCGGGCTGTCATCGAACTCGCGACCTGGCGCTTACTACCCTCCAAGCTAACTGCGCTGCCCAGCTTTATCGCCTAGGCAGGGCTAGGATATCAGCTGTCGATACCTCCCTAATGAAATAAAATTATTTAAAACCGGAACCAGATAAATAATCGGAAAATCGGATAGCTTCCTTTGATAATGATCAGGTTTTGGAATTTCAATCGGGAGTCTTAGCATTGATAAGCAAAATTAAAAAACAAACTTGAATCATCTTCTGAAATTTAGATGATGATTTTGGGGATATGGTTATCAAAGTGGTAACGCGGCGCGGGTGCAATAGTCCTACTTACTGGACTCCGCACACTGGAATTTCGTCAGAAAAGACCCCCATTTCAATGTAAAAGCGGTAACGCGCTTGCTTATCATGCAGAAGATCCCGCGTTCGATGCCCACCATCGACAAAAAATTGTACTTTGTAGGTACCTATAGTACCTACTTAGCTACCTTTGATAATGATCAGGTTTTGGAATTTCAATCGGGAGTCTTAGCATTGATAAGCAAAATTAAAAAACAAACTTGAATCATGTTACACAATGAATTTGGGGATATGGTTAGCTAAGTGGTAACGCGGCGCGGGTGCAATAGTCCTACTTACTGGATTCCGCACACAGGAATTTTGTCAAAAAAGACCCCCATTAACCCCATTTCAATGTAAAAGCGGTAACACGCTTGCTTGTCATGCAGAAGGTCCCGCGTTCGATGCCCACCATCGACAAAAAATTGTACTTTGTAGGTACCTATAGTACCGTTTTTCAATTGTAAATATTTCAAAGGGTTACTATTTGGTGTTTGCGTGTTGACCCAGCACCTAAATGTGTCTCTTCTTGCCCATCTGATGATAGGCATACTTCGGGATGGGCATGCTATGACACAACACAGACCACATGAGTCTAATGTAGCCGTTGTTTCATAGCTACGATCTTACATATTCTTGAGAGTTCATTGCAACGCTCAGTACATTAATTAGACTTACTTTATCGTGGACACTCGTTGCTGTGTTGAAAGCCCAGAATAGGTTAGGTAGTAGAACAGCCGCGGTCCGGGATAAAGTAAGTCTAATCATTGCTACGAAAATAAAAACGGCGGTGAAACACTCATCTTAAAAAAAATCAAGACTAATCAACTTGAATTTTCTGTTGTTTCATAGCTACGATCTTACATATTCTTGAGAGTTCATTGCAACGCTCAGTACATTAATTAGACTTACTTTATCATGGACACTCTGTGTTGAAAGCCCAGAATAGGTTAGGTAGTAGAACAGCCGCGGTCCGTGATAAACTAATCATTGCTACGAAAATAAAAACGGCGGTGAAACACTCATCTTGAAAAAAATCAAGACTAATCAACTTGAATTTTCGTTTAAATGCCTAGGAAAGAATGGCATATTCTTTCATGTATTTCATTTTCTAGTTTGTACTAGTTTCTCTTCTTCCTCATTTTTTACCAGACTTATTGAACTCCCCTCATAAGAAAGACCCTATTTCTTCAGTATTGTAAATTTGATCCAAAGATAAATACACATTAAACTTGTTTCTTGAAATTGAAATGTGTCCTATTTTTTCAAGTTTTTTTTTGACAGAGGGAACTAACTGTAACTGCTAAGGTCTTACCGTTTCGAGAGCGAAGAGAGCAGGAAGACAGGATAGGAGAAAGCCAGCCGTTCCGAGAACGAACCTTATCCGTTCAGGATAAAATCCGTCCCGGGCGGAAATCGAACCCGCGACCTAGCGCTTACTAGCCAGATGCGCTACCTTCAAAGCTAAATAGGCTGGCTACCTAATCTGAACAGACACAAAAATTTTCATTTGGGGAAAAAATGTGTCGTGATGATGTGGACAGGCACTCTTCTCAATCGAAGTGGGACAAGTGGAAACAGAGTCGACCAGCCATCAATCGACGAGATGAATCTATGTTGTCAAGGCAGTGTGGACGGTTCAGTCGACATCGATCGTTGGCGGGTGGCCTAAGTGTGGACAAACCTTTAGGTTTGATAACTAATAATTTTGGTGGTTTTAGGGTTTCATCATCTATTTGTCGTCAAGCTACTCACCTTCTCACATTGACCCAGCCTGAGTTAGGTCTCAACTAGGGGAAATCATGGAGACTGAAGAACGCACATTACAACTCCCACAGAAGCGGTACTATAGGCAACGAGCCCATTCCAATCCAATCGCTGATCATTCCGTAGAATAGTAAGTACCTAGTTATAGTCTGGCTGGGGGACTTTAAACAGGGAGTTTACCAGCCTGAGTTTCCCTTGCTAAAGAAATAGCAAAGATTGAGTGCGAAGGGCATCCACTCGTAAAATTTGTAGTCAAAACCAAATTTCAGCCCAAACCAATCATCCTAGAGGTAAGGCCCGTTGCAAACACACCGGTTTTGGACGACCGATTTTTTACCGGTCGTCCAAATTCCAATAGTGACCGGCACCGACCACCGGTCGGCGTGTGTGCAAGGTCCCATTCCGACGTGTGCTTCACTATTGGCTGATGAAAAATGCCGACCCCGTCTGTACACGGGAAGAGGCGAAGAAAAAGAGGAGGAGTAAGTATTAGGTACCTACTTACCTAGTTACCACTCTTCTTCTTCTCCTCCACTAAAAAAAAGATCAATTTGTTCACCGCCTTTTTATTTCACATCCTTTAGGGCTGTTTGCCCTTACAGCCTTACACCTAAGGCTCTGAGGGGGCTTTTACCTATGAGGAATAACATTTATTTTGCTATTGTCATTTAGAACATTGGTGTTATTTGTTTCAGTCCTCCTTCTCCGAACGACATGGATTGGTCTCCCCTGTATCCCGAACTGAAAGATCCAACCTGTGAGAAGAAAGTAGAATTTGTTGACGTGGGATGTGGGTATGGTGGACTATTAGGTAATTTAGAAGCTTAGAACCCTAATCCTTAAAAAAAATGGTCCCCGCAGTCCCCAAAAAATGGTCAGAAGGCTGATTAAGGCGCCTTTCTTTACTCCTACTGTGTGAACCGATTATTTTCTGATATTTCTAAAGGTCTTTGTATAGGAAAATTCGATGATGAACTACAGACTTGGTAAACTTGTACCTACACGAGTTTTTTTTAGTATTTGACCAAGGTGTAGTTTATTTTTCTTTCTAGATATTTGATAGAGAGAACTGTAAGGTAACTGCTAAGTTCTTATTACCCCAAAAGGGAAGAGAAAGAGGACAGGATAGGAGAAAGCCAGCCGTTCCGAGAACGAACCTTATCTGTTTGTGAAAATCGGACTTGGTAAGCCCTTGCCTAAAAAAATGAGTGGATCCCTCAAAATTGATTTCCCGACCATGACAAGATTATAAAAAAAAATCCCCGCGAATTTTCAAATTTAAACAAGTCCACAGTTTTTTAAATTTTTACAATTTTGCATTTTTTTACAAGAGGCAAGTGGCTGTGGCTGGCAAAAGGCAAAATGGCAAGTGGGGTGTTGAAAATCGGACTTGGTAAGCCCTTGCCTAAAAAAATGAGTGGATCCCTCAAAATTGATTTCCCGACCATGACAAGATTATAAAAAAAATCCCCGCGAATTTTCAAATTTAAACAAGTCCACAGTTTTTTCTGTTTTTATTTTTTACACTTTTGCATAAAACTGTTAATTGCATATTTTTATTTTTTTTTACAAGTGGCTGGCAAAATGACAAGTGGGGTGTCTAGTTGAACTCCATACTACATAGTAATAGAAAAAGTCCTCTGTAAGTACCTACTGAATTCATGTGAACACTGGGAAAAGGCTATTAACTATAAAAAGGTAACCAGTGTGAAGTCTTGGATCCTGTTCCTATTTGTGAGATTCTTCCAATTTTTCCCCTGATTGTCATAGCAACACAATTTTTTTCTGACCCTTCACAACATTCAGAAGCTTTTTGGATATTTTCCAAATGAATCTCTGTGCCTCATTGGACGTGAAAAATCAGGGTTTGATTTCCAGTGGGTTAAAAAATTTGTACCATGTAAAGCAGGTGTGCACAAACTGCGGCCCACCAGCTCCTGTCAATTTTTAAGAAAAAATCAAAAATAAGCCCCTCAATTGGTTTGAGTTGGTATTGATACTTGGTACAAAAACGTATTTTGGACAACAGAACATTTTACCAACTTTACCAAAGTAAGTGTTCATGTTCACTAGTTTCCGTTTGAATATCACAAAAAACAAAGGAGGTAAGAGAGGTCACACCGTTCTTGATCTAATCATCACAAGTTTAGTGAAAACACCATTCTTGGATATCTATTATCTTCACAAGTAACAACACCGTTCTTGATATTATCACCACCCTCGGTTGCATCTTTCTTGATATCACCTTCACAAGTAGCAACACCATTTTTGATATCACCAAAATCCACCGTTTTTGATATAACTTCACAAATGTTCACACTTTTTTCACATTATTTTCACGAGTAACAACACCATTCTTGATATACATAATATCTTTACAACTTTACACCGTTCTTGATATTATCACCACCCTGGGCTGCACCGTTCTTGATATAATACTCTCTCCACTTCATTGTCGGAGCGGGTCCAAACTTTCAATGGAAAAGTCTTCTGTACCAATCGAGAGGCCCCGACTGAATCCGTCCTGTAGAACAAAAGGAAATGCATACTATTAGAATACATAGAAGAAAATATCCTCTCTTTTTTAACAAATTCCTCTTTATTCCTTCCCTTTTTTCCATTTCCCCCTGTTTTCCCCCCTTTGATTTTGTATATTATTTAAAATTTCATGATATCTGGTTAGGATAAAATCCGCCCCCGGAAATCGAACCCGCGACCTAGCGCTTACAAGGCAGATGCGCTACCAATCAAGCTAACTAGGCTGGCGAATTTTTGGATTAAAAATCTGCCCTGGATGAAAATCGCACCGGCGGTGACCTAGCATTTACAAGGCAATCTCCAAAACAAGTTGTACACTTGTAAACAATTCTCCATCAGTATTATACCATCAATATTTGTAAATTTTGGTTTTCAGTAACTCTATCTCCCATGTTCCCCTCTACACTGATCCTGGGTCTATTTTCTGATATTTCTAAAGGTCTTTGTATAGGAAAATTCGATGATGAACTACAGACTTGGTAAACTTGTACCTACACGAGTTTTTTTTTTAGTATTTGACCAAGGTGTAGTTTATTTTTCTTTCTAGATATTTGATAGAGAGAACTGTAAGGTAACTACTAAGTTCTTATTACTCCAAAAGGGAAGAGAAAGAGGACAGGATAGGAGAAAGCCAGCCGTTCCGAGAACGAACCTTATCTGGTTAGGATAAAATCCGCCCCCGGAAATCGAACCCGCGACCTAGCGCTTACAAGGCAGACGCGCTACCAATCAAGCTAACTAGGCTGGCGAATTTTTGGATTAAAAATCTGCCCTGGATGAAAATCGCACCGGCGGCGACCTAGCATTTACAAGGCAATCTCCAAAACAAGTTGTACACTTGTAAACAATTCTCCATCAGTATTATACCATTAATATTTGTAAATTTTTGGTTTTCAGTAACTCTATCTCCCATGTTCCCCTCTACACTGATCCTGGGTCTGGAGATCCGAGTCAAAGTGTCAGATTACGTGATAGACCGAGTGGCCGCTCTACGTTCTCAGAACAAAGGTCAATACGAGAACATTGCCTGCATTCGTACCAATGCCATGAAATATTTGCCCAATTACTTCCGCAAGGCACAGGTAAGACGTTGTTTTGCGAACTGTATTCTAAACAGTCAATACGAGAACATTGCCTGCATTCGTACCAATGCCATGAAATATTTGCCCAATTACTTCCGCAAGGCACAGGTAAGACGTTGTTTTCTTTTTTCAAGATGTAAAAACCAGACTTTAAGGCCCGTCTTGCCAGTCTAGTTAGCTTGGTTGGTAGCGCGTGTGCCTTGTAAGCGCTAGGTCGCGGGATCGCCTCACGCCCCGGGTGAACTTTATTCTGAACAAATAAGGTTCATTCTCGGAACGGCTGGCTTTCTCATATCCTGTCTTCCTTGTTTCTTCGCGTTCGGGACTTTAAGACCTTAGCCGTTATAAAAAAAAAAAATTTGGACCGATTGCAATACTTTCTCATTACCTTGTACAGGTTCCCTATACGTAAGGGTAATAGAAAGTAAAAAGTAGCAAGAGCTTAGCTCCATTTAAGTCACCCCCCGCCTTTTTACTGTCTATTTTTCGTAGTAGTTTGGCTCACTTTAACTATGTAAAGTTTTTTTTTTTTTTTTTCTTTTAAGGCGCTTTAACTCCAGCTAGTAGATCCTTC
>NW_007379220.1:67988-71653 GCF_000475195.1 Diaphorina citri | reverse complement strand
AAGCAAGGTTTTTATTTGTAATTTGTGAATTTATTTTGTACCAAATACATAAGACCTTGATTAGACTGCGGGAGTAAATAATAATAATAATAATAGACTCTTGAGTGGAAGGCAACCACTAGGCGAGGTTAACGCCGGAGGCGTTTTCTACCACCTAACCCTTAGAGCTACATTATTATGTGGTCAAAATCTCAAATAAATGAGGATAAAATTCCATGCCTCGGCTGGGATCGAACCCACGCCCTCCTGTTTACCAGGCGAGCGTCTTGACCACTACGCTACCGAGGGAGTAGAGGGACTTTTCAGTCTATTTCTTAGCTAAATTTAAATTCCCTTTAGAGACGAGCTATTCATTGCTGAATTCCCTTTAGGGATAAGCTATTCCTTAATTTTCAAACGTAGCCCTGTGTATAATCACATCTAAGAGACCTGTCGTGGGAAAGTATTCTGTTCAAAACGGGGTTGGGTGGACGTTTCTGCTACGCTTGTGTTATTCTTTCATAGTGAATTTTATGAACTAAAATTTTCACGTTGTCACATAAGTATGAACACTTTTTTTTGTCGTTTGTTAATGATATGAGATTCAATATTATGAATTACTTAGCTATTTTGAGAATGTTAAACTTTGTTAAAAGTAGGCAAGATCAATCCGATTAAATGTTAAATGGAAAAAAAGTAGGTTCAAAAACTGACACAGTTTGGAAAACAGTACGCTGAAAAGATACCCTCGCAATGTCCTTCATTCAGACTGTTAAAGTAGGACGTAATAACTAGCCCCTTAAAATCAAGTTTTGAAAAAAAAGCACACGTCGTGGTCAACGTACTCGGTTTGCAGTCCACAGACCGCCGTTCAATCCCGTACTGAACAGACTCCCAGGGGAGGGAAGGGAGGAGTTATGTTACACAACTCGTTCGATTCTATGTACTGAAAAGGAAGGGGTTTCTTTAAACAATTTACATAATACAATAATACACAATACAAAAAAAAAATAATAAAGAGAGGGAGAAAAAAAAAAAAAAATTACATATACAAATTTCTAAATAAGTTAAATACATTACAGTGAGACAGAGAGTAGAGTGGTAGTGGGGGCGTGGTTATCTTTGGTCGTATTCTGCCGGGGAGAAATGTACTGCTCAAAAATAGTGCATGGAATTTTGACCCTTGCAAACTCGAATGGGTTAAAAGTCAGATTCTGGTATTGGCTATGATTCAGTTATATCCCCCCTAGTAAAATACGCAGTCTACTCACTTTAGGTAGGTATAGGTACTTTTCGGATGGTAGTTTTACAGCCAGGTCCACAAAGTGATTACTCTGTTTAACTCTTGAATGAATCAATCTGATTGGCTGAAATTTTTGAAATCAACCAATTAGATTGCTTCTGATTTCATTCAAAAGTTAAACTCGAACGGAGTTTAAACTCACTTTGTGGTTTTAGGTCGTCAAAACCCACTTTGGACATCCAGAACTGTGAGCCCAGCCACTCACTATCAGATGAACCTGGCAGGTAAGACCTGATCAGATCTACCTGTATTGAGTTTAGTTGTGTACCCATCAGTAGACCTATCAGATCTACCTTGATAGTGAGTGTAGTTGTGTACCTATCAGGTAGACCTGATCAGATCTACCTGATAGTGAGTGGCTAAGGCTTAGTAAAACATAACTCAGCAAGCAATCAGGTGGCTAAATAATCTTCCTTCCTGGCCTTTTCTACTTAAAACAGGGTCGGGCATGTAATAATACCTCAGAATAAGGAATTAACATACTCGTAGAAGGAAGGGTTTAGGACCAAAACGAAAGACACTTTTCAAATCGAAGGTTATATATCAGTCTAAGTGATTGGTACCAGTGCCGGACCATGAATTAATTTCCTGGGTAGGATGATGTTTACAGAAATTTTGAAACATTATTTCTGCTTTTTTACGAAACTTTTTACTTTTTAACAGCTTCTAAGTAAATTCGATGGGTATCTATCTTATTTATCCATTATTGACTTTAAAAATTCATAAAAAACCATTCAGAAATCGGGGGAAATTGAAAATACAGGACCGGGACGGCAAAATGTAAACAAAGATTTCAATAATTTTTCAGAAAATTTCACCAATGAGAGAAGAGGTAAAGTCAGCTGACTAAACCAAATTTGGTTAGTCAGCTGTTCGTGAACTGTCTTCGACCTTGATATGTAAAAAGACCCAAACCCTTTCTATGTTGTTCTTATTCGTGAGAATAATTACTAATTAAAATAATCAAACTTTCGATGGCATCGGCATCGGGGAGGATAAGTAAGTGTAATTCTGATCTGTGTGTCAAATGGTTTGAGATGTTGTAATTTTGCGTCACTTTTAATTGAGAGGCTTGATTAAAAAAAAAAAAAAAAATGGCGAAAGTGCCCTTTTCCCGATTATTGCATTTTGGATCTGCAATATTGTCTGCGTTGAACACAAAAAGAACTCATATCGATAGCTCTTTTTTTCACGGAGTTACACGAGTTTTTTTTTTTTTTTTTTTTTTTTTTTGTAAACCAACCTCATGTTCTAAGGAATTATCTTTTCATTTTCAAACTTCAAAGGCGATTTTTTCAAAACTCAAATTTCGACTTTCGCCCTTTTTCCGATCAGCCCCTCAATTGGTTTGAGTTGGTATTGATACTTGGTACAAAAACGTATTTTGGACAACAGAACCATTTTACCAACCTTTACCATGAGTAAGTGTTCATGTGCTCACTAGTTTCCGTTTTGAATATCACAAAAAAACAAAGGAGGTAAGAGAGGTCACACCGTTCTTGATCTAATCATCACCAAGTTTAGTGAAAACACCATTCTTGCGATATCTATTATCTTCACAAGTAAAACAAGCACGTTCTTGATATTATACCAACCCTCGGTTGCATCTTCTTGATATCACTCTCACAAGTAGCAACACCCATTTTTGATATCACCAAAATCTCACCGTTTTTGATATTAATTCACAAATGTTCCACCACTTTTTTTCACATTATTTCACAGTAACAACCACATTCTTGATATACAATAATATCCTTTACAACTTTACAACCGTTCTTGATATTATTCACACCCTGGCTGTCCCACCGATTCTGATTAATACTTCTCCGAGTTCATTTGTAGGAAGCGGGTCCAAAACTTTCAATGAAAGTTCTTCTGTTACAATTCGAGAGGCCTGATTTGAATCCGTCCTTGTGAACATATGAAATTCATAATCTTATTGATTATACATAGAAGAAAATATCTCTCTTTTCTTAACCAATTATTCCCTCTTTATCCTTCCTTTTTTTATTTCGCCTCTTGTTTTCTCTCTCTCCCCTTTGATTTTTTTATATATTTAAAATTTATGATAATTTCATTTTCTGTAGTCATCCCAAAGGGTGGGGTGGTAGAGAATGCCATAGGCATTAACTCCCACACACAACTTCTCCTGTACCATCTCTATATGGTGGCTGGTGGTAGAAATGCCATAGCATTTTTAACCCCATATATTTTTTCTATTCTTATCAAAGGGGTTTGTGTAGATTATCATATTGCTTTTTATATTTTCTCATCTCGTTATTTAAACTTTATTTTTGGGGGTTTTCATCTTATATTCATTTATGTTACATTTGTAAATATTTTATTGTTAAAAAGTTTTTATTCTAATTTTAATAATATTATA
>NW_007379220.1:56777-64638 GCF_000475195.1 Diaphorina citri | reverse complement strand
ATTGCTTTGCCCGTGTCCTTTCGTTCGGGACAAAACGTTTTTTCTTTTTCTTTCAAAACCAAAAATTTTCAGCTGATTATGGGAGATTAGAACCTTGAAACTTTTTCTTTCTCACCACTAGAGAAACACTCTTGTGAATCGTTTACTAATTTTGATTTGTTTACATGACTTTTAATTTTTCCTTCATTTTTTATAGTGATTTGAAGTTTGAAGGAAGGGTGTGGAGCTCTGTTTTTAGTAAGCTAACTTCGTTGTTTTTTTAGTTCGTATACATTTATGTTAATATCCCTTGTGCATTGGGAATTAGATTTTAGAGTTGTATTAGAGAGCCAGATTATATAAAATAATCTATGGGGTTATTTCTGGAACATTGGGCACTGTCATATATATTTGCTCTCTGCATATATATATATAATATTTCCATATCTTCATTAGACCCTTTAGTTGGAAATATTCTAGACAGATTTTATTTTGTTTATTTATTTTATATTATAATAATTTTATATATTGTGTCATTTTATTTCTTTATTTAAGAAACTTTCCAATTTGTTCATTGTTATGTCAGACTATTATCCTTTGTGTTCTTTTTAGAAGTGTTTATTAAATTTTGTTTATGTTTATTGCCTATTCTTAATTAAAGAGAGTGATTAAAAATACTCTTATATATATCTCACCCTAGAATATATTTATCTAACTTCCTACCATATATTAACAAATCCCAATCGTGCCTATGATACAAATACAATTAATATATATTATTTTTAATTATACTATTACAATATTATATATAAATATATATATGAAAGTGGAGTGTGTGTGGCATTCTATTCAAAAAAAAATTCTGGCTGCTATCTAAAGAAATTCCCTTCTATATACCTCGCTGACAGTGCTGAACCACGGTTATATCTATTAATCAATATTCTTGTAATATATATATATAACATTGTAAATAGATACGTTATGTATCTGCATCGATCGAGGTGTCTATATTCAAATCGGGAAATGGGAGATAATGGAAATATCTCTTATCTCTGAGGCTCTATCTTGTTCTCACAAACAAAAGTGTTTTTTTTTTATATATATATTATTATAGCTTCTCTATCTCTCTTCTGTGATGTATATTTAGGCTATTTATATTTTTCAAATATTGTGTCATCGACCGCGCTCTTCGCGAATATAAAGAGGATAAACGATCTTAGTCAGATTGTACGACACAATTAGAGATCTTATAATCGCAACATTGATGTGATATCTCACGTGACAAAGAATATAGAAGACTAAAAAAAAATAAACACTCGTAGGCTAAACATTTTTCCGTTAATGTGCGTAGTTATGATAGATGCGCAGAAACAAACTCCATCGACCTAAATTCAAAGAAATTAGCTTGTAACATTTGTTTCTCCCTCTCAGACTCCGTGCACAACCGCATTTCTCACTCAGGTACAACCCGCCTCACGCGGTTCGGCAAAGACACTCAGACAACGCAGCTCTCGAGTCTCTAAGACGCTTTACAAGTGCCGGCACTCGCGCATCCACTTTTTCCTATATTCACCACTCAAGAGAGTGTGAGCAACATAGGACCATAGTCCTATATGAAATTTTATGTTTTATCTCAGTATGGGCACCATGCAGCGAGTAGTTTTACTACATACTCTCCCTTCACTGCTTTTATAATGTTTTATTTCTGATCTCCTCTCCACAGTCATACGACTCTTTACGCATGAGGTGCAAACTTTCTCAATGAGTCAAAAGATCCTCCCAAAATCAAACTAAGCTGTCTGCCTCCAAAGTCCTCAGCCACAGAGATTTAAACCCACCAACAAAGAAAGAAATCAACACAGAAGGCCGGTTTTTATATGAGAGCACATCAGTCGTGACGGTCGCTTTTTTTCTATAACTGAACATCCGTAGTTGTGCTCGCTTCTCCGCTAGAATATAATATTTACTTTCTTTAGTTAGTGGGGTCTCTCAAATCATACTGTGTGGTTACGCAGTCGTGACGTTATTGAAGTGAATCTTAGTTGATAGTGGAGTAGCCGGACCGGATACTGTATATATCATCTCAAAAGTTTACGCCAGGTAATAAGATTAGAGAGAGGAGGGGGTAGGAAATCAAATAGTATTAGTAGCATACGCAAGGCTAGTCTTGGCAGAAAGTGAGAAATCGAAAAGTACCATATTCATATTCAGCTAAATTCCGACTTGAAGTCAGAAGAAAAAAAAGTCGAAAATCGCTATTGTCTTATATTTAGGCTAAATTCCCGACTTGAAAAGTAGAAGAAAAAAGTAGAAAATCGCTTTCTTTCAACTGTTCATTTTTTTATTATTGTTATTATTTTTTTTTTAATTCAAGCAAGGTTTTTATTTGTAATTTGTGAATTTATTTTGTACCAAATGCATAAGACCTTGATTAGACTGCGGGAGTAAAGGGACTTTTCAGTCTATTTCTTAGCTAAATTTAAATTCCCTTTAGAGATGAGCTATTCATTGCTCAATTCCCTTTAGGGATAAGCTATTCCTTAATTTTCAAACGTAGCCCTGTGTATAATCACACCTAAGAGACCTGTCGTGGGAAAGTCTTCTGTTCAAAACGGGGTTGGGTGGACGTTTCTGCTACGCTTGTGTTATTCTTTCATAGTGAATTTTATGAACTAAAATTTTCACGTTGTCATAAGTACCTATGAACACTTTTTTGTCGTTTGTTAATGATATGAGATTCAATATTATGATTTACTCAGCTATTTTATGAATGTTAAACTTTAAACGGGGTTGGGTGGACGTTTCTGCTACGCTTGTGTTATTCTTTCATAGTGAATTTTATGAACTAAAATTTTCACGTTGTCATAAGTATGAACACTTTTTTGTCGTTTGTTAATGATATGAGATTCAATATTATGATTTACTTAGCTATTTTATGTATGTTAAACTTTGTTAAAAGTAAGCAAGATCTATCCGATTAAATGTTAATTTTTTACAAATAACTATTATGACTTTGTTTTCCTTTAATTTTCAACACTATTTGCTTAGTTAATATTTTCCCAGACAAAAATTGGCCAAATTTGAATAAATAAATCAGATTGGGGAAAAAAGTAGTTTCAAAAACTGACACAGTTTGGAAAACAGTACGCTGAAAAGATACCCTCGCAATGTCCTTCATTCAGACTGTTAAAGTAGGACGTAATAACTAGCCCCTTTAAATCAAGTTTTGAAAAAAAAGCACACGTCGTGGTCAACGTACTCGGTTTGCAGTCCACAGACCGCCGTTCAATCCCGTACTGAACAGACTCCCAGGGGAGGGAAGGGAGGAGTTATGTTACACAACTCGTTCGATTCTATGTACTGAAAAGGAAGGGGTTTCTTTAAACAATTTACATAATACAATAATACACAATACAAAAAAAAAATAATAAAGAGAGGGAGAAAAAAAAAAAAAAATTACATATACAAATTTCTAAATAAGTTAAATACATTACAGTGAGACAGAGAGTAGAGTGGTAGTGGGGGCGTGGTTATCTTTGGTCGTATTCTGCCGGGGAGAAATGTACTGCTCAAAAATAGTGCATGGAATTTTGACCCTTGCAAACTCGAATGGGTTAAAAGTCAGATTCTGGTATTGGCTATGATTCAGTGCTTTGTTGCCGCGTCGCGTCTGCGGCGGTGGTGCCAGCAGCGGAGGCGCTACGCTCGCGCTACTCGCGCTTCCAGTTGCGCTATTCGCGCTCCCAGAGGCGGATTCGTGAGCGCGTGGGTCGAAGTCATCCTCGAGCAGATCATCCAGGAGGAGACCTTCGAGTTTGCGCCCGACAGATGGCGCCACCGCGCTACTGCCTGCGCCTCCCGGACTAGACGTTAGCGCGAGCTCACTGCGGGGGAAGAAAGAGACGACAATTAATAACAATCGATAATCAATTACAAATATTCCAACGGATGAAATATTTCATCCCTAGAAGGAGAAAATTTTATTTATTTCAATGTAAAAAATTTCACTAAAATTTCTACCCTCTGGTAAAGACCCTAGGATGTTTTCTCTCTGGATGGCCAGAGCAATCTTTTGAGCAAGAAAATGCTTGGAACGGGATTCTCCCGTGATATCAAACAATTTCTTGCCCAAATGATCCAGCCGAGTCAACGCTCCATGGTCCCAACGGATTACTTGTGGCTGATCTTACCAATGAACAGTATCAAGGGTTTTCTTTGACGTCACACATTTGATTTAGACAGAGTCACAGTCCCAGTATTTCTAAAACTTTGGATTCACTGAAAAATCTCTGTGGTAAAATCGGATATTACTGGTGTTCTCGTGTTGACCCAGCACTTACAGTGTTATTAAACTAAAAATAATAATGACATCAGGGGATCCCAAAACGGATATTTACAACCATTTCCCGATTTTGAAAATTTGGACCGATTGCAATACATACTTTCATTACTAGTATAGCTCCGCTATACTGTAGTAATAGAAAGTAATAATAATGAAGTGGACGCCAAGGTACGAAAACCGTTGAATCAATCAGAAGGGAAATGCGAAATGCTTACCTCAGTAAATCATTATGGAAGGAGCGAGGTGGTACTGGGGGGACTGAGGAGCCATTAGTGACAGCCGGAGTGGTGGGGGTATCATTTAGGTTGAGAAGAAGTGACGTCATACCTGTGGAACATATATGTAAAATAATACATGGAGGTATAAGGTAGGGGAGGGGAAGTAACTATCCCGATGTGTATCCTTCAAAAAATGAAACAACACACAACATGGTGTTCATAACACAACATGGTTTCAAAATTTGAAAAGCAAAACCAGTAAAATAACAGCACCAAGAGCTCATCATCATCATTATTGATGAAAAACGTTTTTTTTTTTTTTTTTTTTTTTTTGTAAACTAACTCATGTTCTAAGGAATTATCTTTTCATTTTCAAACTTCAAAGGCGATTTTTTCAAAACTCAAATTTTCGACTTTCGCCCTTTTTCCGATCAGCCCCTCAATTGGTTTGAGTTGGTATTGATACTTGGTACAAAAACGCATTTTGGACAACAGAACATTTTACCAACTTTACCAAAGTAAGTGTTCATGTTCACTAGTTTCCATTTGAATATCGCAAAAAACAAAGGAGGTAAGAGAGGTCACACCGTTCTTGATCTAATCTTTAGTGAAAATTTCACAATTTTAGTGAAAACACCATTCTTGACATCTATTATCTTCACAAATAACAACACCGTTCTTGATATTATCACCACCCTCGGTTGCATCTTTCTTGATATCATCTTTACAAGTAGCAACACCATTTTTGATATCACCAAAATCCTCCGTTTTTGATATAACTTCACAAATGTTCACACTTTTTTTCCACATTATTTTCACGAGTAACAACACCTTTCTTGATATATCTTTACAAATCTTTACATCGTTCTTGCTATTATCACCACCCTTGGCTGCACGTTCTTGATATTTATAATACTCTCTCCACTTCATTGTCGGAGCGGGTCCAAACTTTCAATGGAAAAGTCTTCAGTACCAATCGAGAGGCCCCGACTGAATCCGTCCTGTAGAACAAAAGGAAATGCATACTATTAGAATACATAGAAGAAAATATACTAGCTTGCTTATCCTGCTCGAATAAGACTAAAAAATCCCTTTACTCCAGTAGTCTGAACAAGGTTTCGTGTATTTTATGGGTATAAAATACACGATGGGGGGCACGGTTAGCCCAGTGGTAACGTGCTAGCTTGCCATGCAGAAGGTCCCGGGTTCGAATCCCACCATCGACAAAAATTTGTACTCATTTTTCGAGTACTTTCTGGTGTTCTCGTGTAGACACAGCAATAGTCGACCGGCCATCCATCGATGTCGACAACCGTCCACACTGCCTCGACAACACAGATTTACCTCGTCGATCGACATCGATCAACGAACGGCCGGTCGACTAGAGAGACATACTATGGGATGGGCATGCTACGACACAGATCACACGACTCTAATGTAGCCATTGTTTCATTACTACAAAATAAAAACGGCGGTGAAACATCTGCCTTTTTAAAAGCATTTCGTTACATATTAAAATAAAAAAAAAGACTCATACCTTCATCTCGAGTATACGCCGATCCAGAAGTCCAAGGGCTGACTGTAGATTCTGCTCGTGATCCGCGGAGTTATTGGACACGACAGTGCCCATGCCGAAGTCTTCCATACCGAACCTATTCCATGATACCTAGGTATACCTGTGAACTAGGGTGTACAATAAAATTGTACATATCTTGTTTTAATTCCATTTTTTTTTCTCCCTCATCCTTTTCTTTGTTTTTGTTCTGTCTTATTAAAAAATAAAGCCAATTCTTAAAAAATAATGATAAAAAAAAAACTCACCGTTAGTCTGCGCGGTGGGTTTGGAGTCTCCAGTGTTGCCACCGGCGCTGTTCGACGTTCCAGTGTTGCCGTTCGTCGTCGTCTCCACCAGGGTCAGGTCCGTCAGGCCATGCACCCGCATGTAGGTGGCAACATCGACGTCGGACGTCGCTAGGTCCGTCAGACGCTTCTTGAGGACGGCGTTTTCCGACTCGAGACTGTTGACCCGCTGTTGGAGCACCATCAGACGACGCTGCACCTCCATCTCGAGGAACCGTCTGGGAAACACAAGCGAGGGGGGGAGAAACCAGTCAGACATGAGAGAAGAGAAACCAGTTAGACATGAGAGAAGAGAAACCAGTTAGACATGAGAGAAGAGAAACCAGTTAGACATGAGAGAAGAGAAACCAGTTAGACATGAGAGAAGAGAAACCAGTTAGACATGAGAGAAGAGAAACCAGTTAGACATGAGAGAAGAGAAACCAGTTAGACATGAGAGAAGAGAAACCAGTTAGACATGAGAGAAGAGAAACCAGTTAGACATGAGAGAAGAGAAACCAGTTAGACATGAGAGAAGAGAAACCAACTGAGCAACTGAAAGAGGTGTCTGAGAAAACCAAGTCGTATTTTATTAATCCTCTCTGTGAAACTTCCGCCAAGGAGATATGAATTTTCAACATTAGCAACTTGATTCTCAAAGCATATCCCATGGTGTTTACCCTCAGAAACCCATGTATTAAAACATATCCCTTGAAATATGAGAGACAAACTCTTCAATTCTTGAACTTTTTTCATCAAGAAATGGCAAAAATTTCACTCAGAGGCCCACTTTCAAATGGTTATTTTGTGGCCCGTGGCAAGCAAGTGTGGTAATTGAAAATACACAAGTGGCCCGTGGCAAGCAAGTGTGGCAACGTCCTTACGCACAAAGAGTAAAAAAAATCAACTCTTTGCTGCCTGCCTCTGTGAGCACAGCGGGGCATGATAAAATACGACTCTATCATAGTGTGTCCACACATAGTCGACCGGCCATCCATCGATGTCGACAACCGTCCACACTGCCTCGACAACACAGATTTACCTCGTCGATCGACATCGATCAACGAACGGCCGGTCGACTAGGTTTGGACTTGAGGAAAGATTTAGGAACATTATTAGCAAGACAGGAGAGAAACCAAAGAGGATGTCAGAAAGACAGAAGGAAATCAAATTAGAGTCAATCATTCAAAGTGCACGCAAAAAAAAGAATAATAATAATAATAATAATTCAAGTATACCTATCAGTGTTAAAAAAAAAAAAATCAAGTTAAAAATGCCGAAAAACCATGAAACTCTATTTCGTGTTAAATAATATAGGCCAGGCTGGGCGGCGCTTCGAACTCTTGACGTTCGCGCACCTCCCGGCACGCTTGATAATAATCTAAGTCGGTAAATCTCACAAATATGAGCCATCCAGGGTTTAAATGCTTTTCCGGAATGAAATTCCATGACTATTCCATTCTGTACTTACCCTTTCATTTAA
>NW_007379220.1:9995-56766 GCF_000475195.1 Diaphorina citri | reverse complement strand
GACTCTTGAGTGGAAGGTAACCACTAGGCGAGGTTAACGCCGGAGGCGTTTTCTACCACCTAACCCTTAGAGCTCCATCAAGCATATCCCATGGTGTTTACCCTCAGAAACCCATGTATTAAAACATATCCCTTGAAATATGAGAGACAAACTCTTCAATTCTTGAACTTTTTTCATCAAGAAATGGCAAAAATTTCACTCAGAGGCCCACTTTCAAATGGTTATTTTGTGGCCCGTGGCAAGCAAGTGTGGTAATTGAAAATACACAAGTGGCCCGTGGCAAGCAAGTGTGGCAACGTCCTTACGCACAAAGAGTTCGAGGCCGCGTTGTTGCCGCGTCGCGTCTGCGGCGGTGGTGCCAGCAGCGGAGGCGCTACGCTCGCGCTACTCGCGCTTCCAGTTGCGCTATTCGCGCTCCCAGAGGCGGATTCGTGAGCGCGTGGGTCGAAGTCATCCTCGAGCAGATCATCCAGGAGGAGACCTTCGAGTTTGCGCCCGACAGATGGCGCCACCGCGCTACTGCCTGCGCCTCCCGGACTAGACGTTAGCGCGAGCTCACTGCGGGGGAAGAAAGAGACGACAATTAATAACAATCGATAATCAATTACAAATATTCCAACGGATGAAATATTTTATCCCTAGAAGAAGAAAATTTTATTTATTCCAATGTAAAAAATTTCACTAAAATTTCTACCCTCTGGTAAAGACCCTAGGTTTTCTCTCTAGATGGTCAGAGCAATCTTTTGAGCAAGAAAATGCTTGGAACGGGATTCTCTCGTATCAAACAATTTCTTGCCTAAATGACCCAGCTAAACATGGGATTATGAAGTCAACGCTCCATAATCCCATGGCCTCCACAGCGAAGGGTTCCAACGGATTACTTATGGGCTTATGGCCGATTTTACCACTGAGAATTAACACAGTGTAAAGGGTTTTCTTTGACGTCACCCATTCGACTTACACAGACCCGGTATTTCTAAAACTCTTGTAACCTAACCCTATAAGAACACTTGTCACTGCTCATTTTGTGAGAGCTGAAGTACCGAAAACACTCTGTGGTAAGGTTATGCTTTCAGCACCTACAGTTTATTAAGATATACTAGCTTGCTTATCCTGCTCGAATAAGACTAAAAAATCCCTTTACTCCAGTAGTCTGAACAAGGTTTCGTGTATTTTATGGGTGTAAAATACAAGATGGGGGCACGGTTAGCCCAGTGGTAACGTGCTTGCTTACCATGCAGAAGGTCCCGGATTCGAATCCCACCATCGACAAAAATTTGTACTCGTTTGAGTACTTTCTGGTGTTCTCGTGTAGACACAGCACCTCAATGGGAAATATTGCGTCTCTTCTGGCCCATGTGATGAGAGACATACTATGGGATGGGCATGCTACGACACAGATCACACGACTCTAATGTAGCCATTGTTTCATTACTACAAAATAAAAACGGCGGTGAAACATCTGCCTTTTTAAAAGCATTTCGTTACATATTAAAATAATGTTCATAATCATGCCCTAATCATTAGTGACTAATGAACCCGATGGTTCTCAAAATTTGAAATTCGCGCCACTCTTATGAGCACAACATGGCGGTTTGTTTACATTTTTTTAAGGACACGCTTTTATAACACATGAGGTATAGGGTACCCTCCCTCCACTACTTGAGCTCCTTGATTTTTTTTTTTTTTTTAAGAAGTTTGATAGAGGGAACTGTAACTGCTAAGGTCGTATCGTCCCGAAATCGAGAGAAAGAAGACAGAATAGGAGAAATCTAGCCGTTCCGAGAACGAACCCCGGGCGGGAATTGAACCCGCGGCCTAGCGCTTACAAGGCAGACGCGTTACCCTCCACGCTAACTAGGTTGGCCTACACCAGCTTAACCCCATACACAAAAAGCTTAATCTGAGGTTTAGGTGTAGGGGCTGGACAGCCCTAAAGGTTGGGTTAAGCTTCTACGAAAGGGTGGCCTACATAAGTGGAGGGCACGGTTGGCTCATACGTCACAATATACAGTATGTCCCAGTTGTCCCAGACTTGGACGGATATACCCCCAGATTTTTACGAGGGGGCAAGGCATTCTGCTGTGCCTGGGGGGAGGGGCACAGCTATATGTACACCCTACTTCAGGGTTTATGCGCTTTTCCCAGAATGAAATTCCATGACTATTCCATGATACCTAGGTATACCTGTGAACTAGGGTGTACAATAAAATTGTACATATTTTGTTTTAATTCCATTTTTTTTTCTCCCCAATCCTTTCCTTTGTTTTTGTTATTATGTTCTGTCTTATTCAAAAATAAAACCAATTCTAAAAAAAAAAAAAAAAAAAAAAAAAAAAAACTCCCCGTTAGTCTGCGCGGTGGGTTTGGAGTCTCCAGTGTTGCCGCCGGCGCTGTTCGACGTTCCAGTGTTGCCGTTTTGATGGAACAAAATGGGTACTAAATGATGGGCTTTGGTACAAATTCGCAGCAAAAGTTGTGGTGCTAACTTCACGCACCTGAAAAAGTCACAGAAGAAAACCTTCATAACGGTAAAAAATTCCCAGGAAAAACATCGTGGGATATAATTTCGTACAGTATAACCATCACTATCTTGACGTGCGTCAAATCAGCTTTTTGTCTCAGCATATAGTTTTTTTCTTGACTTTGCTGTTTTATTTTGGGTGTATGTTTTTTTTATGCTTATGGTAACTTTGGCAGGTTTATAACTTTCCATTGGGTTTACTTACGAGGTAGTCCAAACCTACTCGTTTTTTTTTTTTTTTTTTTTTCAAAGGACTAACGTCACTGTTTAACAGTTAAGGTCTTTTTAGTGGCGTGGGTTTCACCCTCCTTTCAGAGGCAAGCTATCCGTCTCCTCTAAAAGCCCATTTTCCTTTCCCAATGACACTAAAATGTGAAACGACATTTAGCCCTATTTCGAAATTTTCTTTCCCCTTTTCCACCTTTTACATTAGCTTCTCCACCCCTAAAGGCTTGCACACAGGAGGCCCGGGTTCGATTCCCAGCAGGGCCGAGGTTTTTTTCGGATCTGTGCTTGGAGTTCGGGGTGCACTCAGCCTCGTGAGGACAATTGAGTAGCTACTTCAATCGAGTAGCGGCATTAGCAGGGTAAAAAGATTATTGAAATATGGAAATTGATTGCAAAGGAGGCACATAGTAATGTTGTGATATATCCACTAAAGTTGTGAAAAAGCTCTGCTTTAGCACAGGGAATTTGAGATTTGTTTTTTTGTTCTCTCATTACGATCCGCCATTTTGTTTTACATTAGAAATATGTGTAGGAAGTTTTGGCGGTAAAATTTTATCAGCTGATTTTTTAATCGTCCTTTTTTTACCCCCCACTACCAAAAGTTTTCCATTCTAATAATAAAAAAAAAAAAAAAAAAATACAAACATGACAAAAATAATAATTAATAGAGTTCTCAGGTAAATATGTATGTATAGCAGAGCTGTGTAATGGATCATTGATTGTGATAGTAATAATAATAAATGGAATAACAGTAAAATTACTTCGTCTATTATTTCACCATAAAATATTACTTGACGAAATATCCCTTCTGAGAAAACACACTACTTTTAACTACTCATTCATTCACTCACTCTCTCTCTCTTTTGAGTTTATTAAACAAGGTCTTTTGTTGTAAACATTATGTATCATGTTATTAAACCCATAAAATAAATGCCATTTCTTTGAGTTAATATATCACATTTTTTAACCTTCCATTACTTTCGTACACAAATGATGAGAAAATATTGGAATTGGTCCAAATTTAAAGTTCAGTGAGTACCTACTACGTAGAGAAGTGGAGGTAGAGCTGAAGATCGCCGAAAATCAAAAATGGGAATCGGAAAATGCCAGATTTCAATTAACTTCCGGGTCATAAACTCGGAAGTTTACCAAAAATACTAATACGTAATTGATTAACGTATTTGAATATTAGCGAATACGGACTGCATATACCAACCTCCTCACACAGTCAGGTGAGTTAACGAAAACCGTTGAATCAATCAGAAGGGAAATGCGAAATGCTTACCTCAGTAAATCATTATGGAAGGAGCGAGGTGGTACTGGGGGGACTGAGGAGCCATTAGTGACAGCCGGAGTGGTGGGGGTATCATTTAGGTTGAGAAGAAGTGACGTCATACCTGTGGAACATATATGTAATGTAAAATAATACATGGAGGTATAAGGTAGGGGAGGGGAAGTAACTATCCCGATGTGTATCCTTCAAAAAATGAAACAACACACAACATGGTGTTCATAACACAACATGGTTTCAAAATTTGAAAAGCAAAACCAGTAAAATAACAGCACCAAGAGCTCATCATCATCATTATTGATGAAAATTTTTTTGACTTTTTCCAGAAAGATAGGGGGCAGAATACCTAAAAATCAGTAAAAATTACCCCTTCATTTAAATAAAATATGCAGAACGTCAAGGAATATGAGGAGGAATGCGCCGCAGGCCGTTTTTCGGAAAAACTTGATAATTAATTTGAACATTTTTAATTTTTGACCGGGTGACAAATTCCATGACTTTTCCAGGTTTTCTTTGAATTTTCACGATTTTTCATGACTTTTTGGCCGATTTTTGATTCTATGACTTTTCCAGGTTTTCCAGTTTTTTCAGGTCGCGTATAAACCCTGTACTTCACAAAAGGTACAAGTGACATTTTTTTGCGAAATCGAATTATGTGTTAAAATAGGTTATATAAGCATGGAGCACAAACGATACTTCGTGAAAATGATACCTAGGTATACCTGTGAACTAGGGTGTACAATAAAATTGTACATATCTTGTTTTAATTCCATTTTTTTTTCTCCCTCATCCTTTTCTTTGTTTTTGTTCTGTCTTATTAAAAAATAAAGCCAATTCTTAAAAAATAATGATAAAAAAAAAACTCACCGTTAGTTCCAGTGTTGCCGTTCGTCGTCGTCTCCACCAGGGTCAGGTCCGTCAGGCCATGCACCCGCATGTAGGTGGCCACATCGACGTCGGACGTCGCTAGGTCCGTCAGACGCTTCTTGAGGACGGCGTTTTCCGACTCGAGACTGTTGACCCGCTGTTGGAGCACCATCAGACGACGCTGCACCTCCATCTCGAGGAACCGTCTGGGAAACACAAGCGAGGGGGGGAGAAACCAGTCACCCGCTGTTGGAGCACCATCAGACGACGCTGCACCTCCATCTCGAGGAACCGTCTGGGAAACACAAGCGAGGGGGGGAGAAACCAGTTAGACATGAGAGAAGAGAAACCAGTTAGACATGAGAGAAGAGAAACCAGTTAGACATGAGAGAAGAGAAACCAGTTAGACATGAGAGAAGAGAAACCAACTGAGCAACTGAAAGAGGTGTCTGAGAAAACCAAGTCGTATTTTATTAATCCTCTCTGTGAAACTTCCGCCAAGGAGATATGAATTTTCAACATTAGCAACTTCGAGACTGTTGACCCGCTGTTGGAGCACCATCAGACGACGCTGCACCTCCATCTCGAGGAACCGTCTGGGAAACACAAGCGAGGGGGGAGAAACCAGTTAGACATGAGAGAAGAGAAACCAACTGATCAACTGAAAGAGGTGTCTGAGAGAACTAAGTCGTATTTTATTAATCCTCTCTGTGAAACTTCCACCAAGGAGATATGAATTTTCAACATTAGTAACTCGATTCTCAAAGCATATCCCATGGTGTTTACCCTCAGAAACCCATGTATTAAAACATATCCCTTGAAATATGAGAGACAAACTCTTCAATTCTTGAAATTTTTTCATCAAGAAATGGCAAAAATTTCACTCAGAGGCCCTCTTTCAAATAACCATTGAAAATACACAAGTGGCCCGTGGCAAGCAAGTGTGGCAACGTCCTTACGCACAAAGAGTAAAAAAAAAATCAACTCTTTGCTGCCTGCCTCTGTGAGCACAGCGGGGCATGATAAAATACGACTCTATCATAGTGTGTCCACACATAGTCGACCGGCCATCCATCGATGTCGACAACCGTCCACACTGCCTCGACAACACAGATTTACCTCGTCGATCGACATCGATCAACGGCCGGGCGACTATTTTTCCATTCATTTATCCTCACCACTTATCTATCCCCAAAAAAGCTCAGACATTTCATCAAAATCAGACAAATCGTTCAAAAGTTATCATGGTGGAAAGGAAAAAAAAACGTCACTGTGATCGTTGAAATCGCTCGCTCGCTTGCTTGCTCTCTCTCTCGTTTTATATTTAGCCGTATTTTATTATTATTACATTTATGGTGACTTTTTTTTATAGTCAACACGGCTGAACCAATGAGATTCCGCTTTGGCCGTCCACACTTGCCCCACAAAGTAGAATCTCACAATCTCATTGGTTCAGCCATGTTGACTATAAAAAAGTCACATAATAAATTGTGGTAGGTAGACATTGTAAAAACTTGCGTTAAGAACGAGATTTGAACCGCGGACCTTGTGTATTGGCTGACGCAAAATCCATTCAAACACACGACTATTTATATAATGGTAAAAGTGAATTAAAGACAGACAAAAGAAGAAAATCCCTGATAATTTTATAGAGCTTTAGCTTTCTATAGCTACGTAGAAAAACTTTTAGAAATAAACAGGGTTTATAGGCTTTTCCCGGAATGAAATTCCATGACTTTTTCAGAAAATTTGGACATCCACACTAAAAAAAACCGTAAGATTACCCCTTCAATATTTCACTTTATGTGACACTCAAAAGTGGTATTCGTTTTCCATACAAACCAATTTTCAATATTATTAAAGTTTGGTGAAAAATGATAATGATGAGTTGATGAAAGGACCACAGTTCAAATCTGTCAGGCGAAATATTCCATAGAAATCACAAAGTAATTGCTCTCTCAACTCCCTTTTCTCACTCGTTTATACCAATATTTCACTTTATGTGACACTCAAAAGTGGTATTCGTTTTCCATACAAACCAATTTTCAATATTATTAAAGTTTGGTGAAAAATGACAATGATGAGTTGATGAAAGGACCACAGTTCAAATCTGTCAGGCGAAATATTCCATAAAAATCACAAAGTAATTGCTCTCTCAACTCCCTTTTCTCACTCGTTTATACGTTCATCCATTCTCTTTTTCTTCATAAACAATTATTGAGGGTGAAAAGGAAAAAGGAGTTTCATGGTGTGTGTTGACAGTTTCAGGAATCGACCCCAAACCCGTAGTAAATGTGACGTCGGTTTGAGCACAAACATTGCTTTTTCCCATCCCGAGTACTTTTTCTCTTCGATTTCGGGACGATAAGTCCTCTTAATACAATCTATTAATGGCCCAAAATTACAAGTCCCTTTAAAATGATAAACATTAGATACTTATGGTCGGAAGCACAAAGTGTGTTCACATTCGGTTCAATTTCAACCTTCGAATTCAGCAATCAGATTGGTTGATTCAAAAAATTCCATTAATTTTAGCCAACCAGATTGCTTCGTCCCAGAGTTAAACATAGAGTTTAAACACAATTTGTGGACCCTGCATATGTAGTACTTTTGCAGGAAGTTTGATAGAGGGGACTGTAACTGCTAAGGTCTTATCGTCCCGAAATCGAAGAGAGAAGGAAGACAGTACAGGAAAAAGCCAGCCGTTCTGAGAACGAACATCATCCGTTCAGGATAAAATCCGCCCCGGGCGGGAATCGAACCCGTGGCCTAGTGCTTACAAGGCAGATGCGCTGGCTCAACAGTTTCTTTCAATCACACTCATAAAATTGTCGGGTAAGGTAAAGTGTAAGGTTAGCCGCTCACTATCAGATAGACCTGACAGACGGACCTTTTCAGCCGTACATATCAGATCTACCTGATAGTGTGTGTGCTCATCTGGTGTCAGGCATACCTGATCAGGTGTACCTGTCAGGTCTACCTGATAGTGAGTGGCTGGCTTTATAGTTCCCTCTTCTTTTTCTTCGCCTTTTCCCGTGCTGTCCATTTGGCAATACAAGTCGGCGTTTATCGTCAGTCTTTACAAAAGAAGAAAATCCCTGATAATTTTATAGAGCTTTAGCTTTCTATAGCTACGTAGAAAAACTTTTAGAAATAAACAGGGTTTATACGCTTTTCCCGGAATGAAATTCTATGACTTTTTCAGAAAATTTGGACATCCACACTAAAAATCAGTAAGATTACCCCTTCATTTAAATAAATATGCAATGTGCAGAACGTCAAGGAATGTGAGGGGGAATGCGCCGCAGGCAGTTTTTCGGAAAAACTTGATATTTAATTTGAACATTTTAATTTTTGACCGGATGGCAAATTCCATGTCTTTTCCAGGTTTTCTTTAAATTTTCACGATTTTCCATGACTTTTTGGCCGATTTTCAGATTCCGTGACTTTTTCAGATTCCAGGCCGCGTATAAACCCTGATAAATAGTATTGAATTACTACCTAGTACATAGGTACTAAAAAAAAAAAAAAAAATGAACTGAATTATTTTGTCTCGTGAGAATGTACTAAAATTACTGATTGTCCTGTGTAAATGTACTAAAAAGTACTGAATTATCTGGACTTGTATTAATGTACTAAAATGAACAGATTGTCTTTTGTGAATGCACTAAAAAGTACTGAATTTTCTGGTCTTGTATTAATGTACTAAATTATTTTTGTCTCGTGTGAAGTGTGAAGGTACTAAATTGTACTGATTTTTTCTTTTTCCCTCAACTTTAAGAAAACTGTTTCGTTTCCTGTGTTGTCAAGTCTCACCTGTCGGTATCAGCCAGGGTTGCCGAGTGTCTGTCTGCACGTCTCACCACGAGTCCAGAGCCAGGGAGCAGGTACTCGTCCTGAGAACCGAGGGTCTGGGTTCGATCCCCGGGGTCGTCTTCGGGCGCTCGGTGGGTGAGCATACATTGGCCACTCGATAGGAGTTGAGAGGAGAGGGGGAGGGAGGAGGAAGAGGGGAAGTTATCACAGATACAAATTGAATGACTAACATTATTTAACCTATCACGAAGCCTTGGGCGGGGGGACGGGTGAGGTGCGTCCGGCGTGCTATGACGCAGACAAGAGGACATACTATGAGAACATGTACACGGCGCGCTAGGATCCGGTGGTTCGCGCTTGATAGAGTTAAACGTATCAGCGGCCTGCGCTTCTTGTATCGCTTTCAGTTGACTCACAAGCTCGGCGCGTATTTGTTCGTTAATCTCAATACGTTCACACAGATAGTACACCAACTTCCTGGCGATCTCATTCACATCCTTGTTATGCAGCTCATCTCGGAGTGCTGTGTTTCTCTCACTCTCATTCCTCGTCAAGTCTTCATGTACAAAGCGTACACATTTACACTTGGGACAGGTTGGTTCATCATCTCTATCCACACAGGATGATGCGAGCTGATCATATTTTCGCTTGTTAGCAATTCGCTCCGAGGCGGCAGTATCTAAAAAAGACTTCCGACTATTTGTCAGACTCAGTTTGGAACTGCCCAGCGTATCCTCGTACAAGTAAGGGACTTCATCCTTCATATCAACATGCGTGGAGAGTTTGTTCCATCGCTCAATGAGGGAGCTGCCCGCTTTCATCAGGTCTAGCTTCTTCTTGATCAATGTCTTATAGAATGGATCTAGAATACTACCGTGTCCTGTATCTTCCGAGATTCGCTCGAGGATATTGGTGGTCGTATCCTCTTCTATTTGGAATGGTTTATGGAAGTTGATTTCTATGTGCGTGCTTCGTACCGTACTGGCGGGGCTAGGGGGGACCTTGCCACCACTATGTACCTCCTCTATCTCAAGGTAAGGTTTGAACGTCTCTACCTTGGCATCCGTTTCCACTTCACTCTCATCACTGAAGGAGTTGGGCGGGGTCTTGGGTCGGAAGTACCTCTCTCGTTCCAATACTTGGACATCCAAGTCTCGCCAGAGATCATCCATGGAGGGTCCCAGGCGATCCAATATCACCCGACCGCCCCTGCCTATCCTTCGCCTCGCGAGCCCTATACACCGCGCGACCGGCGTACGGATATACACAGGGTTGAAGCGATGCCTGACATCTGTCCCGCCTGCCCAGGGCCAGTCTCCTAGTGTAGACTTGGGCGCGTGGTACGACACGCCGCCCGCGCGACGGAATGTAAAGTAGTTATCCTCTACCTGGGTGTGCTGCGTGCTACTGCTGAGTTGTGGGGAACCTTGCTCATCATCAGAACTCAGTCGGAACTGACAGCTTGCATTCACATCTGCTGCACTAGAGGCAGGCGGCACGCTTTTCAGTTTTCGCTTCTTGTAGTGGCGTTTTTCTTTCTTAGGTATAATCTCATCATCCACATAGCTGTTGTATTTCTTATGCACCGGATGATGCGTGCTACTCCATGAGTTATTGTACTTGTTGTGACTGGAGAGTGGTGTGTTATGTCGGAGTGCTTTACTCACTAGGATTGCTTCCTGATATTGTTGTCCCGTCCAGTCTTGTAACTCGTAGCGTTTCTTGAAGATATCGATGCTCACTTGCACCAGATCCTTCTTGAGTAGTTCTCTCTTCTTAATCATCTCTACAATATCCTGCGCACTCGTCAGATCCCAGCTCAGCTTGATCATCTTCTCATAACTCGACTCATCATTCTTTCTATTCTTCCTCGTCTGCATGGCCGTCCACGCTTGCTTCACAAAGCGGAATCTCACAATCTCATTGGTTCTCAGCCATGTTGACTATAAAAAAAGTCACATAATCGAATATGGCTCTACTTAACATATCACCCTCCCTATCTACCGTCATATGTTTCTTACTTGTAGGCGAGATCGAACGCCTGTCCGATGGTGAGCGTAATGTCCTCGGCCAGCTTGTCCGACAGGAACACGAAACACATGTGCTGCTCGGACTCCGGCGTCTCCTTGACGATGAAACTGAAGAACCGACGCTCCGCCTTGTCGTCCGCACAGTAACTAATACGATGCAGAGGATACTGATGCATGATGCGCTGCGAAACAGAGAGAAACAACACGAAACATGGTCAGAAACATTTACATTTATCTGATCGGCCTTCGGCCGCTGGCAAAGCCATGTTATCTTCGTAATAAATAAATACAATGCTGCCTTTTGGTAATATGTTCATCTGAACAAATACGGTCTCCGGCCGCTGGCAAAGCTACTTATGTTATACTTATACAGAATAAAAATATTGCTTTTAGTAATAGGCCTGCTGCCGCCGCCAAGGTCAGTGTACTTCGTTTCGTTAATACATAAAAGGCAATACGGCCTCCGGCCGCTGGCAAAGCTATCCATGTTATACCAGCTTGAGAGTTTTTACCATTCGGTCACATAGGTGGACAATGATCTTCTTCTTTGACGCCACTTTTTCCCCATTTTACTGGCGGTCGGCGTTACCCTCCTTTATCCTACCCTTCCATACCCTCCCCTGATATCTCTTTTTCTCCCAAGTCCTGCTCAACCTTATCTATCCACCAGATCCACCTTAGTTTTGATCTTTCTCTCTTTTCCTCCCTGATTGCCTAGTTTCTCTATTGTTTTACCTATGTAAATCTCGTGTCTCTAGGTCAGTGGTTCTCAAACTTTTTTGCATGGCGCCCCCTTTGGGGATTCTAGAGATAGAGCGATCAGTGTGTGAACTATGAAATGTGAAATGTGAATGAGTGAATGGATCTCGTTCTTATAATATAAGATTAGCGAATACGGACTGCATATACCAACCTCCCAGCACAGTCAGGTGAGTTACATTGACTGTACTTAACACAACAATAACGAGAAGTTATACGTTGAAAAATAATTTTATCGAGATGAGGGACATACTACGGAATGGACATGCTACGACACAGAGTGACAGACCACACGAGTTTAATGTTGCATTTGACTGCATTTGTTTAATTTTTACGAAATAAATAATAATAAGTTGAATGTCAACTACGACTGTTCAAAATTTCCAACCCACCTATCCTTTGGAACATTGATTGTTCCCGGATAGATGGGCAGTGTGTACCGTTCTTGTATGAATGTGAAAATAAAGGCCAACACAACAATAACGAGAAGTTATACGTTGAAAAATAATTTTATCGAGATGAGGGACATACTACGGAATGGACATGCTACGACACAGACCACACGAGTTTAATGTAGCATTTGACTGCATTTGTTTAATTGTTACGAAATAAATAATAATAATAATAGACTCTTGAGTGGAAGGTAACCACTAGACGAGGTTAACGCCGGAGGCGTTTTCTATCACCTAACTCTTAGAGCTCTATTAGTATGTGGTCAAATTGTCTCGTCTGCATTTTATCTTTCCTCCGTCGGAACGCCACGTACGGGTCATTGACCGCTGTATTGCCTCGCACTTCTGTCTTCACTTGCGGCGTTATAAATTTATCAAGATTCCATTTATTAATATTACAACAGAAATCAGACGGAGAAAATACGAAACATTAGTTATAAATTTATCAAGTTTCCATTTATTAATGTTACAACAGAAATCAGACGGAGAAAATACGAAACATTAGTTATAAATTTATCAAGATTCCATTTATTAATATTACAACAGAAATCAGACGGAGAAAATACGAAACATTAGTTATAGATTTATCAAGATTCCATTTATTATTAATATTACAACGTAACAAAAAAATTCACATAAATGGTATACCCATCCGTAAAAGCTTGTGACACGGATGGGGATAAATCGCACGATCATCTCGTAGTATGATGAGGGACATAGCACGGGATGGGCATGCTACGACACAGACCACAGTATTCTAATGTAGTACCTAGTTGTTCCATTGCTACGAAAAAAAAACGGCAATGATACTCATTTTAGAGAAAAATCGGGTCTGTGCTTGGAGTTCGAGGTGCCCTCAGACTGTTGGGGACAATTGAGTAGCTACTTTAATTGAGTAGCGACCACTACACCACTGAGGTTGGTAATTGATCTTACTACAATTGGAATTCTTCTACGTAAAATTACTCACATAAAACCTATCTACATTCTTATCACTGGTTATTTAACATGCATGTCTATTGTACGTGTTATGCCTAGGTCTTAGGGCACCATGCTTTTTCTCAAGACCATTTCTTGATCTTTAGGTTGCACCTGAGTTATGACTAAGACTAATGGGACTGCCATAAGAGTCATTTCGCCATCAAACCAAACCTCACCAGTTTATAAAAAACGGGCCTAGTTAGCTTTGAAGGTAGCCCTTTCTTTCCAGGTTTTTTTTTTAGTGATATGTAGTACTTTTGCAGGAAGTTTGATAGAGGGGACTGTAACTGCTAAGGTCTTATCGTCCCGAAATCGAAGAGAGAAGGAAGACAATATAGGAGAAAGCCAGCCGTTCTGAGAACGAACATCATCCGTTCAGGATAAAATCCGCCCGGGCGGGAATCGAACCCGCGGCCTAGCGCTTAGAAGGCTTACAAATATAATACTGATGGAGAATTGTTTACAAGTGTACAACTTGTTTTGGAGATTGGCTTGTAAATGCTAGGTCGCCGCCGGTGCGATTTTCATCCTGGGCAGATTTTCGGACCTTTTCAGCCGTACATATCAGGTCTACCTGATAGTGTGTGTGCTCATCTGGTGTCAGGCATACCTGATCAGGTGTACCTGTCAGGTCTACTTGATAGTGAGTGGCTGGCTTTATCGTCTGCATTTTATCTTTCCTCCGTCGGAACGCCACGTACGGATCATTGACCGCTGTATTGCCTCGCACTTCTGTCTTCACTTGCGGTAGGAGGTTGTGTTTGGTTTTGAATCGTTTGTTCAGCCAGTAGTCATACACGGCAATGATCAGACTCTCATCATAATCTCGCAGCAGAGACTTGGCGTCTTGTTCACTCACCACTGTATGGTCACTGTTCCGTTCCAACCGATCCACCATCTCCTCGAACTTGGCGTTGGGCAGGTCGATACTCTTGGCTTGAGATCGTAACCACTCTTCATCCTCCGAGTCGATATCATACTCTGGTATGTCTTGCTCCAGGGCGAAAGGTTGCATATGGATAAGTCGCCTGGGGAGGGTGAAGCATGCCGGATACAGCATGTCGTACAGTGTAGGATCAATAGTGTATACTTCAGGCGTGGGGATGACATGCCCGGTGACCATGGCGCGCTGCAGGTGATGCTCGGCCTCTTCATCCTTCTCCATGCCTGACGGCATCTGCGGGACTGCGCGCCCTGCACTGTAGTCCTGGAGATCAGGTAACTCGTCTGCATAGTACAAGGGCAGGGGCTTGTTGACATCCAGATGACACGAGCGGAATGTTCTCTTGTTCGCCTTGGAGCCGCCACACCACCTGATGATGTGAGCAGGAGGGGGGATTATGCCAACTACATATCTAAACTACAACACAACCTACATAACTACATCTACAACACAACCTACTCCCCCCAATCTAGGAATCATTTCTAAATATAAAGGGAACATTCGAAGATCCCTCTTTAGCAAAATTCCCATACCGAAAACCAGACACTTTTCTCTAAGCCCTCGTTTAATCTACCACCTAACCCTTAGAGCTCCATTATTATGTGGTCAAAATATCAAATAAATGAGGATAAAATTCCATGCCTCGGCTGGGATCGATCCCACGCCCTCCTGTTTACCAGGCGAGCGCCTTGACCACTACACCACCGAGGCAGGCGTTTACTGTTTCTTTTCGGGTACTGTACTGTAAATAGTACCATAAATATCTGCTCGTTTTTTTTTTCAAAGGACTAACGTCACTGTTTAACTGTTAAGGTCTTTTTAGTGGCGTGGGTCTCACCCTCCTTTCAGAGGCAAGCTATCCGCCTCCTCTAAAAGCCCATTTTCCTTTCCCAATGACACTAAAATGTGAAACGACATTAGCCCGCATTCGAATTTTTCTTTCCCTTTTCCACCTTTTACATTAGCTTCTCCACCCCTAAAGGCTTGCACACAGGAGGCCAGGGTTCGATTCCCGGCGGGGCCGAGGTTTTTTTTGGATCTGTGCTTGGAGTTGGAGGGTGCACTCAGCCTCGTGAGGACAATTGAGTAGCTACTTCAATCGAGTAGCGAGCAGGAGGGGGGATTATGCCAACTACATATCTAAACTACAACACAACCTACATAACTACATCTACAACACAACCTACTCCCCCCAAACTAGGAATCATTTCTAAATATAAAGGGAACATTCGAAGATCCCTCTTTAGCCAAATTCCCATACCGAAAACCAGACACTTTTCTCTAAGCCCTCGTATGTATTAGCTTTTCTCCCCCACTGAGTCAATCACTCGATACGAGTGAAGCACATGTGGCAATGTTTCAAGTTCTTCTAAAATGTTACTGGATGCTAGTGCTGTTTACACGAGGTTAGTAGCTAGACTTGCCTACGAGGCTCGTGTAAGCAGACATTAGAACCCGCTTTTATGTAAACACATTCCCTTGTATTCTCCCATTCATAAGTACAGACCTAAGCCCAACGTACCCTGAACAAAGGGACATGTCTACTTGTAACTCACAAGCTTAACTAGTGCATACTTACAAATTGCGAGGGCTATCTATATGTTTATAATCAAATCAGTTGCCGTTTTACCTATTGGGGGCAACTTTCAAAATTTTCGAAGCACAATTTCATTCAAATTTTGCCATTTTTGTTCCTTTTGTGTCACATCTTGACGTGCGTCAATTCAGCTTTTTGTCTCAGCATATAGTTTTTTTCTTGACTTTGCTGTTTTATTTTGGGTGTATGTTTTTTTTTATGCTTATGGTAACTTTGGCAGGTTTATAACTTTCCATTGGGTTTACTTACGAGGTAGTCCATATGGCGTCATTCTGTGACAACCTAAAAAGTAGGCAATAGAACACAAGTTGTAATCACAGAGGTCGGATAAGTCGAGAGGTAGCCGATTTTCTGATCGGTTTCATTGTTACAAGACTATTAGAGTGATACATATATATGTTAAAAGCTCTTGTATGTTCAATTCGAGGTATGAATTTTTCATACCTCAAATTGAATTTTTATTAGAGAAAGTTCAAAAAGTTGACGAGGTACGAGGTTCAATTCAGGGTGGTAGACCCCACCTTTGATCAAACTTTAGTTGTTAATTTATTTTAGAGTGATACATATATATGTTAAAAGCTCTTGTATGTTCAATTCGAGGTATGAATTTTTCATACCTCAAATTGAATTTTTATTAGAAAGTTCAAAAAGTTGACGAGGTTCAATTTAGGGTGGTAGACCCCACCTTTGATCAAACTTTAGTTGTTAATTTATTTTATTATTTTCTGTTATTATTTTAAATTCGGTTTGATTAATCTGTTAAATAATTCGAGGTACGAAAATAGATTATCTATTATCACAAAACAGAAATCTATTACAAGAATTTTAAAAACCCAATTATATCACTTTTACAATGCTAATTGATTTGCTTCTTTTGTCTGTACTTTAATTTTGTCTGTCATTGTCCATTCTATCTATTAGATTATATGGAATACAAACAATATTTCACGGCCTCTCAATCAGCTTTAGAGTGATCGCTTTGAGGCCAACTGGTTTTGGCTAAACAAAATTTTCCGAGTGGGATGCCTTTCGCACTCTACCTTCGCTATTGATTGCTTTGAGGCCAACTGGTTTTGGCTACACGAAATTTTCCGAGTGGGAAGCCCTTCGCACTCAACCTTCGCTATTGATATAGCGTGAGGAAATTTGGGCTAGTCTTCTCCCTGTTTATAGTCCCCTAGGTAGACGCTGATTTACTCTCTGTTTATAGTCCCTCAGCCAGACTTGTTGAAGAATGGTACAAGCATGTTATCTTTATCTACAAACCAATTAGACTCCGTACAGGAGAAACATTTCAGCAACTAGTAAAAAAAAAACATCGAAATATTTACGTCGAACTTTAACCCGATAGCGTCCAAAGTTTGGTTTCCATACCAGAAACACTACAAAGTAAGTTTCCAAATGTACTAATCTAATAAGAGAGTGAAGAGAACGTCAAAGAAAAAGCGGAAGAAATTTTCGACATACCTTGAAAATGAACCCTTGCAGAAAAAAAGTTAGTCCAATTTATTCAGTTGTTGCAAGTTATTTTTAAGGATTTTCTGTAGTTTTTTTTTTTTTTTTTTTTTTTTTAGTCAAATTTTTTAGTTTGTTGAAAGTTTTTTTTAAGTTTTTTTTTTTTTTTTTTTTTTTTTTTTTTTTTTTTTTTTTTGTGGAACGCGAGCTAAATGGTTAACACACTAACCTACCAGATATCTAAAAAAGAAAATTTCATTTCTGGAACACCAATGGGTGGTAAAGTGTTAAAAGTAATTAGCACATGACTTATTCCCGTACACAAAACGCCATTTCCACACCACACTAGGTATTATAATGCAAAAACACACAATTAAGACCCCCGAAGGAAATCAGTATCAAAAGTTGTTTGCGAAAACACAATTCACCATTATCTGAAAAATTAGTGCACACTCACTTCCATCCAATTAAAATCGACACAGAGTACCAAATGAACAATATAATTATAACATACCAAATAATGATGAAGAGGAAGAAATCTATGGCAAAAGTGAGAAAAAGAAAGTGAAAATGATACAGCATCTGAGATTGTTTTTAATTTATTTATTTATTTATTTTTTACCATGATTGTGTTCAATGGAGAGATTTGTAAATTAGTAATGCAGGTTTGTACGCGTTAGTTTTTACACTAGGGATTACCAACTCGGGATTGAGATGAAACGAGGATTTCCCTATCAATCCTGAGACAATCCACGGTGGTAAAACTCGACCTTAGTGTTTTCACACAGTTTAGATTGGGATATTGGGAATATAGTGGGTGAGATTTCGCACTTCTCCACGAAGAAAACGATAATCTTATATGGTGCCCTCAGGAGGCCATTTACAATACATTAGAGGTACCTATATCAAATAAACACACCACATACCATAAACAACACATTCCCCGCTGGGATGAAAATAATACAGCTATTCTACAATCTGCAAAATCTACATGAAGAGTAGAATTATAGGTGAATTAAACCAAGTCGTAATTGATACTGAACACAAAATTGACAGTAGGTACCAAGTAAACTATCAACTAATATAAAAAAAAAACCGACCAAATGAAAACATTAGAGGTACAATACATTAGAGGTACCTATATCAAATAAACACACCACATACCATAAACAACACATTCCCCGCTGGGATGAAAATAATACAGCTATTCTACAATCTGCAAAATCTACATGAAGAGTAGAATTATAGGTGAATTAAACCAAGTCGTAATTGATACTGAACACAAAATCGACAGTAGGTACCAAGTAAACTATCAACTAATATAAAAAAAAAAAACCGACCAAATGAAAACGACAAAATGACATTAAAAAGATCTTAAGAAGAACAACAAAAGGCCACCCTTTTGGAACCCATAATTAGAATCGCGAGTATTTAGGATGATCCCTTTTGTTATATTTTTAGATTTTGATCGAGTGACGGTGTCCTGTGAGCGGAGTCAGTGGCTTAGACGCCAGTTTTGTGATTTTACCTGATTTTCAGAATTATTTGTGAATGTTCTTTGAAATCTATGGACATGGAAGGAGATAGGTATTGTTTCCAACACCGTACCGTGAGACCCAGACTCTCCAGTCACCAAAATTAGCCAACCCTCGTCGTAAGCTATTTATAAGCTAGTAAATATCCATATCTACTAAAGAACAGCTACGTAGCGGAATAGTAATACATAGTACCCCAACCCTCGTCGTAAGCTATTTATAAGCTAGTAAATATCCATATCTACTAAAGAACAGCTACGTAGCGGAATAGTAATACATAGTACACCTATAGGTGTAGATAAAGACAAACATAGGTAAACTCCCATCCAAATCAAGCCATTTGTAAACAAATCACCTAATACTGATGAAGCTATTTATAAGCAAATATGTGTGGGAATCTTTCAATCAATACATCTGTAGTACCATCTAGTAATGAAATTTGTAGTATATTTTGTACATAGACTACCTAGTGATGAAATTCATTGTATTTCTGTAGTACCCAAGTGATGCAATCTGTAGTAAGTTGTAACTAAATGATGACAGCATTGAAAACAACCAATGTCACCGTAGTAGCAGTAATCAACCTAGCCATTTGTCGTACCTAGCCGTACCAGTCGATAAAACCCACATATTCTTCGCCTTTTCCCGTGTTCAGACGGGGACGGCGTTTTTCGTCGGCCTCTCAATCAGCGCTAACTAGGGTGATTGCTTTGGGCTCACAATTGGTTTTAGTACAAATTTTACCAGCGGATGCCCTTCGCACTCAACCTTTGCATTTCTTTAGCAAGGGGCATTCAGGCTGGTATACTCCCTGTTTAAAGTCCTCCAGACAGACCAAGCTGGACTACTCCCTGTTTACGTCTCTCAGCCAGACAGTTCCACATAATGTGTGCCTAATATGCACACGGCAATGTGTCCGATCTTTCAATATAGAGTTGCAATATCTAACTGTTAACATAATGGAACTACCTGTCCTAATTTGTCTAAATATAGCACTACACCATAGTTTAAAACCATTATGGACAATCATTGGGCATTCATGTGTCTCCATTTGAGACAGAATGAAAGTGTCTCCAAAAATTCCAAGTTAACCCTTAGACATTAGCAGGTGGGAGTAGTAGGGTATTATGATCAGAAGAGAGTTACGAGTTAGATTGATTTAACTCATAACTCCAAGTTATAGCGCACCATAAAGCTATAAACACATTTACGTTTTGTCGCATTAATTAATTTATGTGTGCCTAATATTCCATTGAAGTTATTCGATAGACAAGACCTGTAATTTAGCATTTCACATTGTACACAATAACTTGATAAACATCGCCTTATGCAAAGAGGAAATGTCACTCTGACAGAAAGTATCTCGCCTGAATCAAAGTGTCAACCCCGCCCAACACAAAGTGACATTCGATGCAAATAAGAGTTGTTATTTACACGGCTCAAATAAGGCTAATGAGTCCCTTGTCCAAAATAGTGGGGAACATAGACTCCACGAAGATTGTGAAATGTAATCGGGTGTCCGTCCCCTGAAGTTAGATTGATTTAACTCATAACTCCAAGTTATAGCGCACCATAAAGCTATAAACACATTTACGTTTTGTCGCATTAATTAATTTTGTCTATCACAAAGTCATCCCCGGACTGGAATCGAACCCGCGGCCTAGCGCTTACAACACAGGCTACCTTACAGTCTATCTACTAACTCATTTGGATTAGATTAAAAGCTTGTAAACTTCAAGTTCAGTCAGTCTGAGTGGAAACCATGTCAGTTATCATTAATGGTAAGGATGTTACTTTATAACAAGGTTAGTAAGTCACGCCAGTGTAGATGATCGAGTGACATTGGCACACAAGCTAACTGTTCTGTCGTCTTCTCTCTTGTACATTGGTTCGTATACAGTACAGTAGGCATAATGCACTTGAAGGATGATAAAATTCAAGCTTGAGAAGAACGTTGGGAGTGGCAGAAGGATTGGAAGAGGTAGCAACGATTAGATTGTTTCATTGCTATTTCTATTTCTACGAAATAAAAACGGCGGTGAAACTCTGATTAAAGAAAAAAAGTGTTTAAAGTGTAAACTACCTTCTTCTTCGCCTTTTCCCATGTTCAGGTGGGGTCGGCGTTTGTCGTCGGCCTCTCAATCAGCTTTAGAGTAATCGCTTTGAGGCCAACTGGTTTTGGCTACACGAAATTTTTAAAAAAACAAAACGGAAAACCCCCCCCCCCCCCCAGTTTGAGAACCTCTGCTCTAGATGTTCAAACCATCTCAGTCCTCTCTTGTGTCAGCCACTCACGCTTTACTCTGTTTGACAGACCGGAGGCGGGAAAAGCTTCAGAAGGTCGCAGGTCTCGAGATTTTTCAGAGACGATACTCACCTTGGTTTTGGGTTCCTGGATTGCGACGCCATCGACGCTGATGGTGAGTTCTACTTTGGGTAGCTTGGACCCTTCGGATTTCCGAATGTGCTGCTGATTGAACTTGAGCTTTCGAATGCCTTCTTTGACCACTTCGATGCCTTTGGGTTGGTCAACTTCGAGATTGCCAAGAAACTGAAATCAGACGGATAAAATACGAAACGTTAGTTATAAATTTATCAAGTTTCCATTTATTAATGACTTGAGCTTTCGAATGCCTTCTTTGACCACTTCGATGCCTTTGGGTTGGTCAACTTCGAGATTGCCAAGAAACTATTAAGTACAAGCTATGTTTTCTATGTGTTAAAGTACTGTGTTCTATTTAGAGTGTTGAAATACAAGCTATGTATTCTAGTTAGAAGCTATGCTTTCTTTGTGTAGATAATAGAAACCGTTCCATATGTTGCACTAGTTAATTCAAAAGTGCACTTTTCAACAGTGCATACAATAGAGACCATATCAAGTTATCAGGGCTTTGTGATTTTTTTTTTTATATATGGCTTTGTTTTAAACAAAATTTCAGACAAGAATTAATAAAATTGGTTTCTACTGAAGCATGTAATGAACATCTGGATTTTGAAAAGCACGACCTAGGACAAAGCAGTAACACAGCTAATAGTGTTAGTTAGCTCTGTTTCAAAACAACAGAATCCTACTGATAAGAGAAAGGAGTGATAAGGCAGAGTAACTTTGGAGGTCTGCACTTAACGAATCGGATTAAAAAGAGCTTGAGATTAATCCAGAATCGCTGAGTGAGGATAAAATTACATGTCTCAGTCTGGATCCGAACCTCCTGAACCCAAGGTTAAATACTCAAATACCAAACCACTGAGTGTGTTTCTGCAAGTGTGTTTGCCCAATGACGCAGGAACACTTGCAAAATACGTTTTAGATAAATTTCAGTTAATTAGAGCTAATGTTTTTTGTAAATCTGTATTTCAAAATGACATTATTGAAAATCACGATTCAGAAGAATTAATGATGTATTTGATGATGATGAAGAGGAAGAAATCTATGGCAAAAGTGAGAAAAAGAAAGTGAAAATGATACAGCATCTGAGATTGTTTTTAATTTATTTATTTTTTACCATGATTGTGTTCAATGGAGAAATTTGTAAATTAGTAATGCAGGTTTGTACGCGTTAGTTTTTACACTAGGGATTACCAACTCGGGATTGAGATGAAACGAGGATTTCTGTAAATTAGTAATGCAGGTTTGTACGCGTTAGTTTTTACACTAGGGATTACCAACTCGGGATTGAGATGAAACGAGGATTTCCCTATACTTAATACCCAGGTCAACCTATCAATCCTGAGACAATCCACGGTGGTAAAACTCGACCTTAGTGTTTTCACACAGTTTAGATTGGGATATTGGGAATATAGTGGGTGAGATTTCGCACTTCTTCATGAAGAAAACGATAATCTTATATGGTGCCCTCAGGACTCAGGAGGCCATTTCTGTAGGAAACCAAAAATAGGTCACACATCCCCAATATAGGACAGCTTTATAGTCGTGGACCTCCGAAGCCGTAATTATGATACAAAATACTTACATCTGGCGAAAAAATCCACGGTGGTAAAACTCGACCTTAGTGTTTTCACACAGTTTAGATTGGGATATTGGGAATATAGTGGGTGAGATTTCGCACTTCTCCACGAAGAAAACGATAATCTTATATGGTGCCCTCAGGAGGCCATTTCTGTAGGAAGCCAAAAATAGGTCACACATCCCCAATATAGGACAGCTTTATAGTCGTGGACCTCCGAAGCCAACCGCTAAACCAAGTTTGATACCACTTAACTCACAGCGTTGCAAATTACACACACAAAACTACCAGAATTATATTAATTGCGAAACCATAAATAAAATAAAATATTATATGAATAAAATGTGTAAATTGCAAAACCATACTCGCGCAAAGTACTCCAGGTTTCATAAACACCGGACTGAAACCAACAACGTTTCGCTTTCAACCGATGTAAACGCTGAATGTGGTGCGTTATAAAACGTTTCAAAGTGACCACAATCAGGTACCTAATCTCAAACATGGTGCCGGTGCCGTTTCGCTTTCAACCGATGTAAACGCTGAATGTGGTGCGTTATAAAACGTTTCAAAGTGACCACAATCAGGTAATCTCAAACATGGTGTCTCTTGAGAAATGTCTCCTCAGGTGGCCATTCCTGTAGGCGTTAGTTAAGTTGTGTGCTTGCTGTAAACATTCATCTGTCTTCTTTCCCTCCTGAAGCGGAAAAGAGGGAATTGAATAAAGCGTGCTGAGAGGAGCGCCAACGTTGAAATTCGAAGCAACGCAAAGCTGGCTTTACAGTTCCCTCTACTAACCTATTAAGCTTCTAAGAAGTTTCTAACTCACCTTGACTAGGTACGCAATGTGACCGCGAGAGAGCGCCTCAGGCGGGTGGATCCAGTTTCGGTTTTCGGCATCTTTTCCGGATTTGTTGTTCATATTTTGCGCCCATTTGAGTAAGTTAGAGTTCCGCATGACAGGGGCGACTCAACTTGAAGTCTGCAAACACAAAACGGGAGGAACGGAAAGGGTTAATACCGGTGTATTTAGGGTTTAATATCGGTGTATTTACGGGTTAATATCAGTGTATTTAGTGGGAAAATTAAAAGAGAAAGGGAAGCTAGGGGTTAAAATCAGATAGTTCATGACAGGGGCGACTCCACTTGAAGCCTGCAAACACAAACCGAGAACCGGAAAGGGTTAATAGTAAGTCATCCTCGGGCTGGAATTGAACCCGCGACCTACCGCTTAAAGACAGGCTACGTTACAGGCTAACTAGGCTAATTTAGATTAGATTAAAATCTTGTAAACTTCAAGTTCAGTCAGTCTGAATGGAAACCATGTCACATTAATAACGAACCAGACTAAGGATATTTTGTTACTTATAACAAGGTTACAAAGTCATCCCCGGACTGGAATCGAACCCGCGGCCTAGCGCTTACAACACAGGCTACCTTACAGTCTATCTACTAACTCATTTGGATTAGATTAAAAGCTTGTAAACTTCAAGTTCAGTCAGTCTGAGTGGAAACCATGTCAGTTATCATTAATGGTAAGGATGTTACTTTATAACAAGGTTAGTAAGTCACGCCAGTGAAGATGATCGAGTGACATTGGCACACAAGCTAACTGTTCTGTCGTCTTCTCTCTTGTACATTGGTTTGTATACAGTGCAGTAGGCATAATGCACTTGAAGGATGATAAAATTCAAGCTTGAGAAGAACGTTGGGAGTGGCAGAAGGATTGGAAGAGGTAGCAACGATTAGATTGTTTCATTGCTATTTCTATGAAATAAAAACATCGGTGAAACACTAATTAAAAAAAAAAGTGTATAAAGTGTAAACTACCTTCTTCTTCTTCTTCGCCTTTTCCCATGTTCAGATGGGGTGGGATTCTACGTAAGCGCAGATGCATGCAAAGCATCCAGAAATGAAACATCAACATAGAATAAACAGTTAGGTAGGTAGGTAGGTAGGATGGGATTCTACGTAAGCGCAGATGCATGCAAAGCATCCAGAAATGAAACATCAACATAGAATAAACAGTTAGGTAGGTAGGTAGGTAGGTAGGATTTTTTTATATTTTATTGTTCAGATCAATTCAATCTCGAGCTCAATAAACTTCGAGCTGAACCCTCCTCGTCTAAAACTTTAGCAGAATAGCTGAAATTTGTGTCGACTGAGGAGGGAACAGCTCAGGTCATTGGTCAGTTAATGAAACTGTAGTCCTCATCCTCATAGTAGAACCCAGAGTGATCCCTTGTGTGCAAAAGTAGATAACTCATTAAACAATCGACTCGACGCCATAGTACAAAACCTAGGTCTATTAGCACACTCTGTACATACCTTGTCCAGCCATTAGATGTTGTAACACATCAAATATGCTCATGCAGTAAAACCAAGCCATTAAGGATTATTATTAGTCAATCAATATACAAATTCCTATTCAAAACCAATCAACACCCATTAACACTCACATAAACCATACCATATCCTATTGTCCAACACTGACAAATGAAAGTTACCTTCATCTATTGTAAAAGACAATGCTTATCCATTACATAACAGACATAGCTGTGTTATATTCAAAATCATAGCTAGACAAATATGCCACTAAAGCTAAACCATAGTTAGATTGTAACATAATGAAACTACCTGTCCTAATTTGTCTAAATATAGCACTACACCATAGTTTAAAACCATTATGGACAATCATTGGGCATTCAAGTGTCTCCATTTGAGACAGAATGAAAGTGTCTCCAAAAATTCCAAGTCAACTCTTTAGCCGGTGGGAGTAGTAGGGTGTTATGATCAGAAGAGAATCAGAAGTGAGTTACACATACATAGGTGTTGCTAGGTTAGGTTGCCCCAGTGTAAAGGTACCTTTATTATGGACAATCATTGGGCATTCATGTGTCTCCATTTGAGACAGAATGTCACAGAATGAAAGTGTCTCCAAAAATTCCAAGTCAACCCTTAGACATTAGCAGGTGGGAGTAGTAGGGTATTATGATCAGAAGAGAATCAGAAGTGAGTTACACATACATATTTATGCATTCAAGGTTTCTACACCAGTTAGCAAATGGGAGTAGCAGGGTATTATGATCAGAAGTGAGAAGAGTACACTTTGGGGTCAAGACAAAATCAATAAACAGAATCGTCTCTTTCCTGAGTTACACACGTCACGCTGTAGGTGACCCGATTTAAATCTGTTCATTGCCAGTCAGTCAGTCTATCTACTGCTCTTAATTCCAAACCGTATCCACTTATTTGTCGCTCATCAGATTGATTCAACATTTTATGGTAGGCTAGGCACACACTTCGTAAGGCCAGCCACTCAATAGTCAGTCTATCTACTGCTCTTAATTCCAAACCGTATCCACTTATTTGTCGCTCATCAGATTGATTCAACATTTTATGGTAGGCTAGGTACACACTACGTAAGACCAGCCACTCACCATCAGGTAGACCTGACCAGGTACACCTAATCAGATCCGCCTGATACCTGATGAGCACACAAACTATTAGGTAGACCTGACAGGTACGGCTGAAAAGGCCCGCCTGTCAGGTCTAACTGATAGTGAGTGGCTGGCCTAAGAACAGATTTATATCGTCAAATGACCGAGCGAAATGGGGTTGTTTTATCTGTCCAAGTTTTGTGATAACACAGCGGGCACTTTTACGGATGGTTAGCTCCCGGACTTTTATATGAACTATATCAATAAATTCTATATCAAAGGCGACTTCATGTTGTCACAAAATTTTGCAAACATCCGTAGCTAGGTGTGGTTTCGAATTTTGCCTCTCTCCAAAATCAGCCCTTTTCGAAATTGAGAATTCGGAATTTCTTTGCCACTTTCGACAAAATCTGAGCAAGAATCCCAAATGTTGTCACAAAATTTTGCAAACATCCGTAGCTAGGTGTGGTTTCGAATTTTGCCTCTCTCCAAAATCAGCCCTTTTCGAAATTGAGCATTCGGAATTTCTTTGCCACTTTCGACAAAATCTGAGCAAGAATCCCAGGCTTGTATGGGACTTTCTGAACACCCTGTTTATTAAGATTCATAATAAGTACGGGTAAGTTCATTAAGAATCATAATATGTAAAGATTGAACAGGTAATAGTCCTATCAGTGTAAAAACATGCATAAAGTTTTTCACTTACATGACCTGACCTTACACAATCTAACCTACTCGCAATTGGAGCTCCCAATGAAATCAAGTCTATCCAATTATTTAATCTCAATTCTATTCCATATCAATAAAATAATGATAATAAATTACAATAATCAAATGACAAACAAGTTCCATCCAGTGACCTGTGCCTATCATCATACCCGTAACAGAGCTAGTCCAACCTCAATTTGACCACTTCATAAGATGGATTCATTCCTAATTCCACATTTTATCTAATTATTAGACCAAGATAGTTCTAGTCTTTAACTTACCGGTTCGTTATCTACCTAATTGATAGAACAAGAGAGATCCAAGTATTTAACTTGCCGGTTTTTCATTTAGTTTGTCTGTTGTGTGTGATGGGTGTGGTGTGTGTGGGGGGTGTATTTGTGTGTGTGTGGTGGTCCCGTACAAAGGACGGGTCAACCACTAGTTGATAACTAAATTACTTGTCAGATCTTGTGATAAAAGCATCGCTCTTTAATAGTTACACTGGTCACTTGGTAATTAATAAATTTAGACACCTATAGTGTGTCCAGATCAATGTGACAGCAAAAAAATAGGCATTGTTGCCAAACATGTCACATGTGTGATGGTAGAGAATCTCTAAAAGGGGAGTTAATTTTGCACAGTGCTTCCTCCGACAGTTGAAACAAAGTCAGGTAAGCGGATATCCACCTTACCTGTTCTGGAATCCAACCTCTGAACTTGAACTACCTCTGCATTTTAGAAGAGAGAGTTTATCAAAAATAGCCCTTTACCTGAATTGCAACAATGTAAGGATTTCCTGCAATCTGATTGGTTCCTTCATTTGGGGTTGATGACTCATTGCTGTAACATTGATCTGGATGAACTATAATCCTTTGTAAAAGGAGTCAGAATCTCAGTACATACTTGGAAAGTTGATGATATAGGGAAGAAGGCTAGCTATTGAAATATTCCTGCAGATATGTCCTTAAAATTTAAAGCTCAAGTACAATTGAAACCCAGTTGAAACTACTGAATGCTGTGGGACAAAACGGACCATCCCCTCCTATTCGAGCAGTAGGGACAAGGTTCCTTTAACAATGAAAACTAATAACAATAATAAAATAATGATAATAGTAATAATAAAAACACCTTGGCCATTGAATCAAATTAACACCGCTCGTGATGCGATTGCATCGATTCAATCATCAATTGCAGCCAATGCATCGATTGCACAAAAGCAAAACCTCATCCTTGGAAAGGAATCTTGAAAAACAATGGGATGGAAATCAATTTTCCAAACACACAAGACTGAATGGAAAAATTTCTCAATTTCAATGGCAAAAGAACAAAGAACTACGAAGCTGACCATGTGCGCTTGTATATGATAATGGAGTAATCACGGAGGAAAATAATAAACAATACAGAGATTATAAAGCAGTCATAATAAACAAGTCACAAGTGAACACACTGGACAGCGATCGACTACTGATAGGACACAATTTTCTATAAGATTTTCCAATAACTCAACTCAAGAAAACGCTAAAAGTCACAAAATGTGCGATTTTTCCGAAAAATTGAAATTACACCAAAAATGAAGATTTTCCAGATAAACTTCGGGTTCAGGATGGGATTTAATTGAAGATTTTTTACTTTCTATTTTTTCTAGAAACATGAGACTCCGTCGTCTGGGACACCCTGTACGTGAAAATATAAAGGATTAACAGACTCATTATTCACCCATATGTAATACATTAGTCCAGTGAATGCAGTCAAGTATGTAGTACATAGCAAGTATGTAGTACATAGGGCCAAGGTTACACAACACCTCAAGGTCATATACCCAGATATAGAGGAGAGCCTATGATAAGGTGTCACTCAGGGTAATCGACTAGTGCCAGTAGCCAATGAGAAGATCGTATGCTAGGGGAAAACTACTCGGGTTTTTTTTTTTTTTTTTTTTTTTTTTTGTTTGGCGCTTTACAACTCAGCTTTACTCTGAGATCTGACTTTTTTTTCCAGTTAGGCGCTTTAACACTCTTGTGTCGTTCGCGCCGTCCCCTGTTTACCTAGATCTTAGTGTATAGTCCAATGGCCTTCAGGTACATTAAGGCCGAATCGATGTTGGCAGGTTGTTATCGAGGGCTGGTGGTGAGGGGAGGGAGGAACGTATTTGTAGATGTGTGTGGCAATTAAATATATGGTCCACGGTTAGGGTATCACCGCACCCGCAGGTGGGTCGAGGGTCTCTTTTGAACCGTTCCCTCTATGAAAACGCTCTAACCACTTATACACACTTGGTACTTTGATATTTGAGACTACCTGAGTAACTGTTCTTGAATGGTAGCAAACATTCATGCGAATCAACTAGTACGGCTGAAAAGGCCCGCCTGTCAGGTCTAACTGATAGTGAGTGGCTGGCCTAAGAACAGATTTATATCGTCAAATGACCGAGCGAAATGGGGTTGTTTTATCTGTCCAAGTTTTGTGATAACACAGCGGGCACTTTTACGGATGGTTAGCTCCCGGACTTTTATATGAACTATATCAATAAATTCTATATCAAAGGCGACTTTATGTGGTCACAAAATTTTGCAAACATCCGTAGCTAGGTGTGGTTTCGAATTTTGCCTCTCTCCAAAATCAGCCCTTTTCGAAATTGAGAATTCGGAATTTCTTTGCCACTTTCGACAAAATCTGAGCAAGAATCCCAAGCTTGTATGGGACTTTCTGAACACCCTGTTTATTAAGATTCATAATAAGTACGGGTAAGTTCATTAAGAATCATAATATGTAAAGATTGAACAGGTAATAGTCCTATCAGTGTAAAAACATGCATAAAGTTTTTCACTTACATGACCTGACCTTACACAATCTAACCTACTCGCAATTGGAGCTCCCAATGAAATCAAGTCTATCCAATTATTTAATCTCAATTCTATTCCATATCAATAAAATAATGATAATAAATTACAATAATCAAATGACAAACAAGTTCCATCCAGTGACCTGTGCCTATCATCATACCCGTAACAGAGCTAGTCCAACCTCAATTTGACCACTTCATAAGATGGATTCATTCCTAATTCCATATTTTATCTAATTTTTAGACCAAGATAGTTCTAGTCTTTAACTTACCGGTTCGTTATCTACCTAATTGATAGAACAAGAGAGATCCAAGAATTTAACTTGCCGGTTTTTCATTTAGTTTGCCTGCCTGTTCTTCAATAACCATTCTGTCTGTTGTTCTTTGATAACCCTTCATCATCGGTTTGTCGGATTTTGATACAAAAATATCTGGGCGGGATGCTCCTCAGTTTGAGCTTCGTTGGACCTTCCGAAGTCCCATAGGGTCCCATTTTCGACGGACCTATTATGTTACAATCTCTCACCAATCACACTATAGCTCAACATCCACCAATCCACCAGTGTTACATCAACCGGTGGACTCTAGCCGGTGCAGCGGTTGTGGATCTTATTTTGAAAAAAAAAACTTTTGGCTTATGTATTTGGAGCAGAATCATGTTATAAGAGTCACCATAGTGACCATACTCACAAACTAATACTCGTAATTTCACATCTCATAATCACAGACGGAATAATTTTACCCATTGGATCTCCGAGTTCAATATATGGATCGGAGCAACAATCGCATGTACCGTTCGTTTCATTACTTTCTACTTTCATAGTAACTGAACAAACAAACAATGCCAGAGTATGCTCGCTATGAATGGAACGTTCATTTAAATTTGAAAGGTGTGTGTGAATTGTGTTGATTGTTGAACATTTTCACATTGTAGAGGGATTTCCCGGCATTGTTTTGGAAAACGGGTCTCTTTTGCCTTAAATGATAGGTGTGTATAATGGCATCCACTTTGTGATGTGGAACATATTCCAATACGAAATACATCGTTGCTTTTTGCTCTCTCAAAACTTTGACCGATATTATGTTTATGTTTAGTGATTAAATATCGAACAGCTCGTCCGATTTTGGTGAAATTAGTGACCATCCTTAACACATAAGACAGAGAAATCACTTCGTCACTTTCCTAACACACCAACAGATTGCGATCATAAGGTACTAAAGAACTAAAGTGGGGATGTTGATACCACGAGGTATGGTAGAAGGATTTCCTGGGAAGAGGGGTCACATTTAATCATAAACGAACATGAAATACACCGCATATTAAATATGGACGGTATACACAGAAACGTTTAGAAAAATCAGAAATTTACCTTGGTCTATGTTTAGTTGGTTACTACATACCTAATTATACTTCTTCTTTTTCTTCGTCTTTACCCGTGTACAGACGTTTTTCGTCAGCCGCTCAATCAGCCCTAACTAGGGTGACTGCTTTGGGCTTACATTTGGTTTTGGCTACACATTTTACGAGTGAATGCCCTTTGCATTCAACCTGCTATTTCTTTAGCAAGGGAAATTCAGGCTGGTAGACTCCCTGTTTAAAGTCCCCCAGCCAGTTGGTTACTAGTTACTATACTAATGCTAACCAATGGTTCTGTAAGAACGTAAGGGAATTTCTTGGGATCTTTCAGCACAGTGTATATGATTGTACTGCGTTATGCAAGAAGTGGAAATTCCTGGGATTTTTCAACATCGTGTACCGCATTCTTCTTATTAATATTATGGTGCACGTCTTCATTATAGTGGTAACCGTCACGTCATTATAGTGCTTTAATATTTAGACTGTCCAAGATTTCCACCCCATCTTCCGTGTTCTTCTAGTCTTGTAACGACTCCCACGCAACCTAAGGGAAACTGCCCGTATTATTGCTATTTCAACTTGTTTAGACTACGGGAGTAAAGGGACTTTTCAGTCTCATTCTGGCAGTATAAACAAGGTTATTCTATGAATCTATTGATGTGGGTTTGGTTAAAGTCTTTGAAGAGAGTTTAGTGCGTAAATTCAACACAACAGTACCGTTGGTACCAAGTCCCGAACTAGATGGAAGGTCTACAGAGTTTGTTCTGGTTGTTCTTGGTATTACAATGTGAAACGCCTCGGGCTCTATACCGGGTTTTTACAACAGGTATGTTGTTTATAATGTGCCATTTGTGTGTCTTGGCGAAGGTGCGCTCTGTCTTTAATATCTTATCTTGGGATGTGTTGTGTTTTGTGTATGTGGTGCTGTCGTACACTCACGCACCGAAAATTCGGGACAAATAATTTTTGAACTTTTTCAGCAAGGAAAAAGTTTTTTTTTAAACTCTTTAGGATCAACAATATTGCCATTGAAAATAGAACCAACTAGAACAGGCATTTTGACAATATCAACGAAAATTTCCATTGAAAATAGAGCCAACTAGAAAACAATAAGATGGTATCTTGAAGACAACATCAGAGCTTATAGTTAACAGCGAAAAGGTTTAGAGATACTGTTAATTAGTCAACCGGCTTCAGTTCGGAACGGTGGACGGTTCAGTCGACATCGATCGACAGCCGGTCAACTGTGTGGAGACACCTTTAAAACATTTGTAAAAGAAAAAAACTGTCAGAGTAAAAGGGATGGAAATGCGTGTCCCAAATTTTTAGCATCCCAGTGTATATTTCAACACGTTTTTTATGTCTCGTGTATTTCTAAACTTCTAATGATAACGGTTCCATCAAGCTTCACTCTTGATTCTCCGAGTTTGAGTTTAAATACTCAAAGAGGTCCACCGAGCATGGTGTCACTTCGGATATTTAGTTCGTTTATCATTGGACTTATTTTGAGATCTCCGTTTTTGTGTCAGTCAAATTTTTGTAACTAACTCATGAGCAATATTTACCAGGCCAATAGGCTTGGTTGTGTTGGGAGAAAGAAAAATTAACTCTATATTTCAAAGGGGAGCAGTCATTTTATTATGTTACACATCCATGAAGTCTCTTTGAAAGCCTTTATATCGCCTTTATAATGGCGATTCCCAAAATGACCAGAACAATGAGGAGAACCAGCGTTTCCGGGTCTTTCAGATCCATTTTGACCAGGTCATCCCACAACCTTTCCAAAATTTCACCTATGGTCGCCATTTCTGCAACTTTTCTGAAGCCGCTTCGTCGAAAAGACAGAAATCCAGAGAATCTTGGACCTTTCGGAGTAGAGGATCGAGGCCAAAAATTTCTTGAAATTTCAGAGGAACTCGTGTTTTCAGAGGAACAGATTACGAAAAGCGTTTGAGAAATACTAAACCAGCGTTTCCGGGTCTTTCAGATCCATTTTGACCAGGTCATCCCACAACCTTTCCAAAATTTCACCTATGGTCGCCATTTCTGCAATTTTTCTGAAGCCGCTTCGTCGAAAAGACAGAAATCCAGAGAATCTTGGACCTTTCCGAGTAGAGGATCGGGGCCAGAAATTTCTTGAAATTTCAGAGGAACTCGTGTTTTCAGAGGAACAGATTACGAAAAGCGTTTGAGAAATACAATGCGTGACGTTTGAGAAATACTATCTTTTCCCACAGATATTTTCGGGGTAAGAACTTATGAACTCCTTTCTACGGACAGATAAATCCCAGGAATCTTCCTCGCTTATCTCAGATACAAAAAGGCGACCAGTCCAAAAATCAGAAGGATCAGTTGATGATCGGTAATGTCCATGGAGGGATGGTCTTCGAAATCCCGACTACACAATCCTTTATCGTCTCGGGTAATGTCCATGGAGGGACGGTCTTCGAATCCCGACTACACGATCCTTTATCGTCTGGAATAACTTTGGCGTCAGCTGTACGGCCGATTTCGGTATGGGCGGAGGACGAGCTTCACAGTAAATTGCTCAGCTCCGATTCGCGTGACAATTTCCTTTGTTGAATGACTTTGTTTTGATGGTAGAATTTGTTCATGTGTGTTGTGAAGTGTTAGTGTGTGCGTATTGAGAATCGTATTGCAGTTAATTTTGTGTGCTGTGTTGTGTAAAATGTTTGTGGACGACTTGGGTATGACTGAAACAGTGAATTTATTTCTGGCTTGGTGGCTAGTAACATTCCATTTTCCTGATTTTCGAAATAGCCAAGACACACGAACTGGCCAAGAAATGTGAATTCACGCCAAGGACTTTCTTGTAAAAAAAAAGTTGAATGAAAAGAGAGGCGATAATCCTTTGACGGCTAGACAAGAAGGGGAGCGACAATTTTTTTCCAGTTTGATATAGGCAACTGTAAGGCCGGCCAACTGTACAAGAATGGTCGGCCTAACAACTGAGCTCTTATCGTCTCAAAATCGAAGAGAGCAGGATAAGATAGGTGAAAGATATTCCGAAAAGGAACCTTTCCTTGTCATAAATCCATAATCTTTGACAAAAACAATCGGTCCAAAAAAGGTATCGAAGGCCAATTGACCTTAACATTTGACCCCGAGAACCGTTGTGTTGGTCACTTGAATGTCTTTACTATCTCTTAATAGCCTCTAACTACAACCGACGACTATGTGTGGACAATTGGACATACTTATAGCTCATATTTTAGCTACTCACGCTCACACTGTCTGACAGGTCAGCTCCCATGGCGTAGTGGTCACTGCGCTCGCCTTGCACGCGGGAGACCCGGGTTCGATTCCCGGCGGGGTCAAGAAATTTGTATCATGCAAATGATTGATTCCGTGACTGGCTGTTGCGGGGCCCACTCAGCCTCGTGAGGAAAATGAGTAGCTATGACATAGGTATAAATGCGCATAGCGACCGGTGCCAGCATGGTAGGTAAACATTGCATTTTAGGATTATTGAGATATTGGGAAAATCCTACAATGCTGCAGTGAGCACCAAAGTTGTGATATAATAACACATTAGAAACTGCATTTACATTTATTTTATATAGGACCGAAAATCAGGGTTATGGTAGGACCGAAAACCTAAAGGGCTACCAGAAAAGTCAAAATTGAGGGTTCAAATTTTCAACAGAGATTCAATTATCCGAGTTGGTCTACTTGTAATTCCGATATGTGCCGCCTATTCCTTGTCCACTTAAAATAACAATATCTTCAGAACCAAAGGACGCATAAAATAACTGATTGCACCGTTGAAAAGTGCACAAAATTCAACGTCAATCAAGATGCGTTTTCTACCACCTAACCATTATAAGTAGCTCACCCTCAGGTTTATCCTACAGTTTTTGAGTTCGATCTTGGCTGTCACACCAACATGAATTTTTTTTTTTCGAATTTTAATTTTTTTAAGTGATTATTTTTTCGATTCCTTGTTCAGTCATTCGCGAAACACCCTGTAAAGGTGGGTGTTTAGCGCGCATTTCAAGAGATAGTACGAGATGCATTTGGCCTTTCCCCCTAGGTTGAAATCTTTGCCGGAGACCTATAGATGAGACATGGACTTTCTCTACTCGGACTATTCTCATTATTTCTTCAAACCATTCAAACCTCTTACTACAATTGAACGAAGGAAGTGAAATCTAAACTTTGAAATCGGTGATTCTACTTTTAGTTACGTCTTTACGCGATTAAATATCGAACAGCTCGTCCGATTTTGGTGAAATTAGTGACCATCCTTAACACATAAGACAGAGAAATCACTTTTTAGTAACACACCAACAGATTGCGATCATAAGGTACTAAAGAACTAAAGTAAGGATGTTGATACCAGGAGGTATGGTAGAAGGATTTCCTGGGAAGAGGGGTCACATTTAATCATATACGAACATGAAATACACCGCATATTATGGACAGTATACACAGAAACGTTTAGAAAAATCAGAAATTTACCTTGGTCTAAAAATCAAATTCTAGGAGAGGGGGAGCTGAAAGCACTTCGGGTTTTCAGCGCCAAATCGAAAGCTCAAACACGAATCCAAAAGCGTTCAAGTTCACACCGGTCAGCAGACAATGTATTATCCAAAAGGTAGGATCATCAAAAAGTTCCGAAAATTCCGTGTGTTCACAAGATACCGGAGTTGTCAAAAGTTCACAGAACGCGACGTTGCCAAAAGTTCACGAAATGGGACGTTGTCGGTTTTCGAACGCGCGCGCGAATTTATATCCAAGTGGCAACTTCTTTGACAGCTGATCCAAAAGCAAATATCTCCGCCTAGAACTCTCTCTTCACGAGGTACCAAGTTGAAACACTTTAAGTTCACTCACTCTCTCCGTGAGTCTCAAATCCAGATCGGATTCTAAGCACGATTTCCAGGGCGTGTAATATCGCGAACACAGTGTTGATTTCTTGATCCAAATAGAGAAGTTCTCACTTTTCTTTGGCTCGAAAGGAAAATTATCGAGGTCAAACGGACACGAAGAGCTGGGAATTAGAGGACAATGCGATTGCCAGGTTACAGAGCGATATCTGTAGTATCTGTTGTTCGGATAAAAAGTTTAAAATTGCTGAGAACTTTGACTAATTTGAGGGTAAATTATGTACGACCTCGCCCAGTTTTGAACAAGATGTGATGATTACACTCACTCTCTCCGTGAGTCTCAAATCCAGATCGGATTCTAAGCACGATTTCCAGGGCGTGTAATATCGCGAACACAATGTTGATTTCTTGATCCAAATAGAGAAGTTCTCACTTTTCTTTAGCTCGAAAGGAAAATTATCGAGGTCAAACGGACACGAAGAGCTGGGAATTAGAGGACAATGCGATTGCCAGGTTACAGAGCGATATCTGTAGTCTGTTGTTCGGATAAAGAGTTTAAAATTGCTGAGAACTTTGACTACTTTGAGGGTAAATTATGTACGACCTCGCCCAGTTTTGAACAAGACACATCTCATAATCACAGACGGAATAATTTTACCCATTGGATCTCCGAGTTCAATATATGGATCGGAGCAACAATCGCATGTACCGTTCATGAACAAGATGTGATGATTATGCCACTTGGTATTAACAGTTACGTCGAAAGCAAGTTTCTAATGATATCAAGAGAATTTATAATTTTTAGTTAGAAAAACAAGTGAATAGATTTGGATAATTCTTTTAAAAATAATAAACAAAAGCTAATGTTTAAAATTAATAATGTTGTTTTGGTAGATGTTTGACAGTTGTGTTAAAACAATTCAAAAATTTCACTGCACTCAAAAATGACTAGTTTTTTTTAATACTTAATTATAAACAGAAAGGCAAGTTGGAAAAACGAGAAGAAGACTTTTTTTAAAGGTACCAAGTTCGAAATTTAGAAAAACGAACCGAGAACGCAAAGTTTGATAGAAAGAAGCACCGAAGAGTTAAGTTTTACAGTAATCACAAGAAGGTAACATTAAGACACAGAAACAAGAAATCCAATCGGTCAGACGTTGTGCTAATGGGATACGAAAGATTTTGCTGATAAATCCAAGGATATTAACGCCAGTGCACAAATCACTCAACACAAGATTCAAAAGCGACCAAAAAAACCCCGATCGGCAAATTGTTCGCAAATTATCGGCAAAACCGAACGATACGGATATGAAAACACGATTTGCAAGCGTTAGGAAAATCCGATTCCCAAGTCAAACATAGCGGTAAATCGAGCGGTTTTCTCGCAAAAGGATCATCGCAAAATACCGTAAAGTTCAGGCCAAAATTGACCGAATTCCCGACGGTCGGACACGGGGCAAAACGCACTAAAGTCGTCGCGTTGAAAAGCTCCAAACACGGAGAAAGACACGTTCAACGGGATGAATACTCACTCCTACACATGAATCGATAAAGATCAATTAGAAACTATAACTTTATTCAGATTTCTTTTTATTCTTTATATTAATTTTCGTACATTTTTTAATGAGCTCCGTTTCTGGATGGTTTGCGCGAACGAAGCCAAAGTGGAAAAAAAAACGAGTTCTGTTTCTTGTTCAGTTCCCAAGTCAAACATAGCGGTAAATCGAGCGGTTTTCTCGCAAAAGGATCATCGCAAAATACCGTAAAGTTCAGGCCAAAATTGACCAAATTCCCGACGGTCGGACGCGGGGCAAAACGCACTAAAGTCGTCACGTTGAAAAGCTCCAAACACGGAGAAAGACACGTTCAACGGGATGAATACACACTCCTACACATGAATCGATAAAGATCAATTAGAAACTATAACTTTATTCAGATTTCTTTTTATTCTCTATATTAATTTCCGTACATTTTCTAATGAGCTCCGTTTCTGGATGGTTTGCGCGAACGAAGCCAAAGTGGAAAAAAAAACGAGTTCTGTTTCTTGTTCAGAGTTAATTTCACGTCGTAACGGCGAGTAGCACGACCCGATTCCGGCAAGGTTCTGATAAAGACTGAGCGAGAGCGACTCTACATTACAAACAACTCTCGACTCGGTAGACCTCGTGAGGACCTAGAAGTCTGAAGTCACCGAAGTAGAGAGGGACTCTCGGATCCCGATAGTAACTCTATTGTGCACCACACGATATGCACCGAGTGAGACAGGGCGATCCCGAGCTGTGAGAGTTGGAGAGAGATAGTCGTCGAGCATAAATACAGGGTCGGACGGAACGATTCTGTCTCGGTGGTGTAGGACTCGAGGCGCTCGCCTGGTAATCGAGAGGACTTGGGTTCGATCCCGGCCGAGGTATAGAATCTCATTCTTTTTACATTACATATTTGAGAATTTGACAGTAAAAGTAGTACGCTACTGCTAAGGTGAAGGGACTCATTAGTAGGTACTTCCATCTTAAATATTTGGATTCGTAAGTTGTCTACCAACGATTCTCTCTTTGTGACAGAAGGGAAAACCAAAATCAACTTGAGCTCAACTAAAAATAAATCAAAAGTCCATGAACCTTCATGTCAACAAACCCACATCATATTTCTTCATCACATACGATCAAAACAAACCCATTCCTCCGTATTTCTTTAACCTCTAAAAAAAAAAAAAAAAAAAAAAAGTTTAATAATAATAAAAAAATAGGTTTGACAGGGAACTGTAACAACTGCTTATCGTCCCGAAATCGAAGAGAGAAGGAAGACACGATAGGAAAAAGCCAGCCGTTCCGAGCTAACTAGGCTGGCTTTTCCAAAGTTTCAAGGTTATTGAAGTTGAAAATAAACTCTCCTTGGCTCGGCGGGACTAGAACTAGTTCCGAAATACAGGTATAGTTCGAGTTGTCTCAGCTAAAAAAGGAAGCAGTCAGAAGTGGCACACCGCCCAGTCAGACACACGGACAAATAGACTCATGAACCAAGTTGAAAGTGAGAATCAGTACAATACAAACTCGAGATTTTACTGAGAAATCTACGCACAAGAAACGAAACCTCTACAACTCTACATAAGTTCAACCAATAATAATGATGATAAACAGTGGCGGAATTTTCATGAAAGCTAGGGAAGCACAGCTTCCTTTCCTCCCTACGAGTTTTTTTCTCATCCCTATTTCTCTACTAACCACTTACCGAAAAAAGTAAGTGATTATTCTATCTGGATCCCGAGACTACCAGCAGATCGCTTGCACTTTCCTTTCGGAATTTCCCCTCTTTTTGACGCGATAGTCCCTGTAGTCCTGTACTAAACCATAGGAAATCCAAGATGGGAATCGCGCCATTGGAATCTGTTCCGTTTCCAAAAGGAAAATACTACTATACTTACTGTAGTAGATTCTTCAGGGCCGTTTGACCCTACAACTCATCCTTTAGAGCCGTTTGACCCTACAACTATGCCGCGGAGTGGGCTTTTTGTGTTACGAGTTAAGCGAAACTGTACGTATAAAGGTTCAGAGCAGGGGTGCAACAACTGTGGCCCCCGGACCGTGCAGTATTAGTATATCTCGATCAACCAATTAAACCCAATTTATAGCTGAAAAATGAGTGCGGCCCGCGGTCACTTTAGGTTTGTGCACCCCTGGTTTATAGGTTTTTTGTTGTTGTAGCGGCTTTAGCTATAGCCGAAAGGTGATGACAAAATAGAGAATGGTTTATAGATAGTTTCTCATTTTGAAAAGAACTCATCCTTTAGAGCCGTTTGACCCTACAACTATGCCGCGGAGTGGGCTTTTTGTGTTACGAGTTAAGCGAAACTGTACGTATAAAGATTCAGAGCAGGGGTGCAACAACTGTGGCCCCCGGACCGTGCAGTATATCTCAATCAACCAATTAAACCCAATTTATAGCTGAAAAATGAGTGCGGCTCGCGGTCACTTTAGGTTTGTGTACCCCTGGTTTATAGGTTTTTTGTTGTTGTAGCGGCTTTAGCTATAGCCGAAAGGTGATGACAAAATAGAGAATGGTTTATAGACTGTTTCTCATTTTGAAAAGCTAACCCCACGCCACTGACTATTCAATGCTTAGTATGGAAAGTGTAATGGCTTCAAGTAAACAATACATTACATGATTGGAAGTATTGTCTGTTTCTAGATTCTACCCAGAGTATTTTATGTTGTCTAGCTGTATTGTTGGGCTCGGTAAATACCATAGGCATGTGTGAGAAAATGAGAGTTTTGTAGGTATGGTAAGTAAAAGCATAGACAGTAGACACTAGATCCAAAATGTCCGAAAAACACAAAGTACCTACCTGCCAACTTTTATTATTTCATACCTTACGTTAGCTATAGCCGAAAGGTGATGACAAAATAGAGAATGGTTTATAGATAGTTTCTCATTTTGAAAAGCTAACCCCACGCCACTGACTAAGTATTGCTTAGTATGGAAAGTGTGATGGCTTCTTTGAAAAGCTAACCCCACGCCACTGACTATTCAATGCTTAGTATGGAAAGTGTAATGGCTTCAAGTAAACAATACATTACATGATTGGAAGTATTGTCTGTTTCTAGATTCTACCCAGAGTATTTGATGTTGTCTAGCTGTATTGTTGGGCTCGGTAAATACCATAGGCATGTGTGAGAAAATGAGAGTTTTGTAGGAATGGTAAAAGCATAGACAGTAGACACTAGATCCAAAATGTCCGAAAAACACAAAGTACCTACCTGCCAACTTTTATTATTTCATACCTTACGGGCCGATTGTTGCCAAATCAAAAATGTATGTTAAAGAGGTCAGAATCAAATCGATAGGCCCGATAAAACTTCAAAAAATTTGACCCACAACAGAGAAGATCAAATTAGCTATAGCCGAAAGGTGATGACAAAATAGAGAATGGTTTATAGATAGTTTCTCATTTTGAAAAGCTAACCCCACGCCACTGACTATTCAATGCTTAGTATGGAAAGTGTAATGGCTTGAAGTAAACAATACATTACATGATTGGAAGTATTGTCTGTTTCTAGATTCTACCCAGAGTATTTGATGTTGTCTAGCTGTATTGTTGGGCTCGGTAAATACCATAGGCATGTGTGAGAAAATGAGAGTTTTGTAGGAATGGTAAAAGCATAGACAGTAGACACTAGATCCAAAATGTCCGAAAAACACAAAGTACCTACCTGCCAACTTTTATTATTTCATACCTTACGGGCCGATTGTTGCCAAATCAAAAATGTATGTTAAAGAGGTCAGAATCAAATCGATAGGCCCGATAAAACTTCAAAAAAAATTTGACCCGCAACAGAGAAGATCAACTTCAAACCTTGTTCGACAAAAGACTATAAGCATACTAAAATGCATGTCACCAAAGTCGTCATACACCTCCATAAATTTTATGTCTCTACTCAGATTCAAACCACCAACTTCTAGATCCGAAGTTAACCGCGCCAGAAACCACACCATAGAGGTTTTTTTTTCTCAATAGCAATGAAACAACTGCTGCAATGGACGCTTGTGGTCTGTGTCGTAGCATACCATCCCGTAATATGTCTCATCTTATGTAGTATATCCCTCATCAGATGGCGATAAGACACAGTCTGACAATACTTGTCAATTACATGACAAGCTGTACCAGGTACCATGCGAGCCTTTTCAAATAAAGGAGTTAAGAAAGAGGATGAGAAGATTTTCAAATTGGTCCCGAAGATCAAATGAAAAGAAATGATCAAACAAATCAAGATGTACTCGCTCGTACCTGGCACCTAGAGACTCGCGTGTATACAGGGTGAGCATCAAGTCTAGGGACATCTTTGGACCTTTGGTCAACATCGATTCGGAGTCACAAAAGATCTAACCAGGTCGCAGTGGTGAGCATCAAGTCTAGGGACATCTTTGGACCTTTGGTCAACATCGATTCGGAGTCACAAAAGATCTAACCAGGTCGCAGTGACATAGCCACATAGGGCGTTTATTATAGCCGATGCCCCTACTTATACCAATACCAATATTACACGAGAAAAAACCTGGCTGACCTTGTTGTCAAATTGATACAAATAGCAAAGAACGCTCTTTTTTATACCAACGCGCAACGTCTATACTACTACCAGTTAGCTCCTCAAAACATTTTTAGATGGGTACGATGTTTATCAAAATGTGAAGAGGCTTTAAGCTAATAGTCATCCATGATTAATCCACGACTTAAGAATTGAAAAATAAAAAAACTGAAAGAAATCAAACGAAAAGACTCAGATGAGGACTGCCTTTTGTCTTAACCTGTATCTCTAATAGGTTTTGTCTCTTGGTTCTTGGAGTATAAGTAGAAACGCAACACTACCCTCACGACATCCTCAAAACATTTTTAGATGGGTACGATGTTTATCAAAATGTGAAGAGGCTTTAAGCTAATAGTCATCCATGATTAATCCACGAGTTAAGAATTAAAAGACTCAGATGACGACTGCTTTTTGCCTTAACCTGTATCTCTAATAGGTTTTGTCTCTTGACTCTCTTGGAGTATAAGTAGAAACGCAACACTACCCTCACATCACATGCGCTCACGTTACGTGAGGGTAATGTGTTTCTACCTTAAGGAACCAAGAAAAGGCGGTTCAAATCAAAGAAGGAAAGATACTCAATGATAAAAGCCTGATAAGGGATCCAAAGAGAACCAGTATGACATGACATATTATAACTGGATCACACTCACCCGTGGACCCAGGATGTTCATTGTTGTCATAGAGAACCTATTTATGACCCATTTACAAACCTATTTCTGACACACTTTTCTAGGATTTCATACAGGATGGACCTGTTGGCGATGGCGGGGTGTTACATTTTATACGGACAAAGAAAAGTTAGTGATAGGGTGCTTCAAGTTTATGAAACTTTGGGTGGAAGAACTCTATCATTGAGTTATTTCCCATAATTCAGGTTGTTGGAATTATTTAGTAAACTGTCGAGCTTCCTGATATAGAGTTCAATATTAGAGCGCCGGCACCCTGGTTTTTTTCTCCGTGTCGAGGACTACATATTAATGAAAACTTTTAGTAAAGTTGCCCTTTAAGTCCCCTACACACAAGGCACGTTAAATTGGACAGCTAAGTAAATAGTCAAAATACATGATCCAATAAGTGATTTTGTCTCAAAACCAGCTAGGCTATGTCTATGATATAATCTAACTATGTACAGTAGAACCTCGATAATTTCAACTTTCATTACTTCAACTCCAAAATCCATTGCGGCAAGGTTCTGATAAAGACTGAGCGAGAGCGACTCTACATTACAAACAACTCTCGACTCGGTAGACCTCGTGAGGACCTAGAAGTCACCGAAGTAGAGAGGGACTCTCGGATCCCGATAGTAACTCTATTGTGCACCACACGATATGCACCGAGTGAGACAGGGCGATCCCGAGCTGTGAGAGTTGGAGAGAGATAGTCGTCGAGCATAAATACAGGGTCGGACGGAACGATTCTGTCTCGGTGGTGTAGGACTCGAGGCGCTCGCCTGGTAATCGAGAGGACGTGGGTTCGATCCCGGCCGAGGTATAGAATCTCATTCTTTTTACATTGCACATTTTGGAATTTGACAGTAAAAGTAGTACCCTACTGCTAAGGTGAAGGGACTCATTAGTAGGTACTTCCATCTTAAATATTTGGATTCGTAAGTTGTCTACCAACGATTCTCTCTTTGTGACAGAAGGGAAAACCAAAATCAACTTGAGCTCAACTAAAAATAAATCAAAAGTCCATGAACCTTCATGTCAACAAACCCACATCATATTTCTTCATCACATACGATCAAAACAAACCCATTCCTCCGTATTTCTTCAAAAGTCCATGAACCTTCATGTCAACAAACCCACATCATATTTCTTCATCACATACGATCAAAACAAACCCATTCCTCCGTATTTCTTTGCATACGATCAAACAAGTAAAAGGAAAGTATTAAAGATATGATTCCTGACGATGGGAACTAAAAGTTCTTATGTTGTGACAATCGCAATGACCCGCACTGAAAGTTTTATTTCCTTAACAGGTCGTCAAGATGAAGTACTACAAGCATAGAATGATAGTACTTACTTACTACTTCCAATAGAGAACTACAATCCTAGAAAGGTACTACATACTTCCAATACAGACAGATAGGGGTATAACCGTACAACTATGTGACAACAGCATAAAGTAGGTAATACAACGCTCTCTCATTAGTAAGGTAGGTATTAAATTGTTCTCAGCTAATTTATTTTTCTCCGACGACACAACAATCCTTGTAAGCAGATATAGAATGATAGTACTTACTTACTACTTCCAATAGAGAATTACAATCCTAGAAAGGTACTACATACTTCCAATACAGACAGATAGGGGCATAAGTGTATGTGACAGCGACATAACGTAGGTACTAGGTAATACAATGCTCTCTCATTAGTAAGGTAGGTATGAAATTATTCCCAGCTAATTTATTTTTCTCCGACGACACAACAATCCTTGTAAACAGACGACACATTTCTCTCAATTATTCTCGGAGAAAACACCGAAACAAAGCCATTTTCAAAGTTTAATGCCAGTCTAGTTAGCTTGGTTGGTAGTGCGTCTGCCTTGTAAGCGCTAGGCCGCGGGTTCGATTCCCGCCCGGGGCGGATTTTATTCTGATGGGATAGGGGTATAACCGTACAACTATGTGACAACGGCATAAAGTAGGTAATACAACGCTCTCTCATTAGTAAGGTAGGTATTAAATTGTTGTCAGCTAAATTATTTTTCTCCGACGACACAACAATCCTTGTAAACAGACGACACATTTCTCTCAATGGGGCACAACCACTTTTGATAGAGGTGACAAACCTCATGTGGGAATAATGTTTAAATCCCCACAAGGTTTTTTTTTTTTTTTTTTTCCCAAGTTGAATTTGCCTGTGTGTCATTAAGGTAGTAGGTAAACCAGAAAAACAAGATGTTTACTAATGTAAAAAAATGCTTTTTGTCACTCAAATCCAGGGAATGAAGGTAACTTGACATAAAAAAAACAGGTTTCTAACATTTTAAAAAACCCAACCAACTCCCTTATCCAAGTCAGAAATCCTTACCACATATGAACTATGCTCAAGTGCAATGACTCAATCCCTACTTATCCCCAAAAAAAAATGTTCATGGTGAATTTCAGCACAAAATTAAATTCCCAAGACACAGCTGAAATACAATGGATTAGTACAAATTTCAATGATGGTTAGGTACAATTCAGCAAACTATGTCCCATGGCATTAATGAACCAAATATTTAATGGGTAACCAAGAACCATTAAGTAAATACTGAATGGGTCAGAATGCAAGACATAGTACCTATATGTTCTATTAATTTCAACCCACAGAATAGGTGACACAAAGTTCTCAAAGCACTAAGAAGAAAAACTACTGACTAAGCTACTTACGTAATGAAAAATGGTTGAAGATATTTTCCAATGCTTTTAGATTACAAACTATTTACCCGTATTTATAAATAAATAATAAATTTGAACAGTATTTTTCATCAACAATTTTCACTAGGAAGTAATGAATTATGTACAGTGGCAGACAACAATGAATGTTGAGTATTGGAGCATTGGATGATTTCCTTATAATATATTGTATATTTTACATGAAATACTTGTACATCAGTCTTCAGTATAATCTGAAACACAATAAAAATCAAACTAATAGATATAAATTCATTCTAAGCTAAACACAGTAATCTATGTTTGGTCAGAATCTCATCTCGTTCAAGATTCATCACAGTTTATAAACTGTTTCGGGGGGAAAAAAAAATCAAGTAAGTACCTATATTTAATTACATCAAGTAAAAAACCATCAGAACAAAAATAATAGATCCAAAAAAGATTGAAAATGAGAAAAATAGATATTAGAACCAAATCATACCCAACAAGAATTTTGATGGCTCGGTAAAAAACATCCAAACAATAACATCAAGATGTTTTTGTGAAACAAAGAAACTGTGAATTATGATAAAATCCTCAAGTCCAGAACTAGCTAAAAGTGAATAAAAGATTAATATTTTATAGAATTGTACCAAAAATTAGAAGGGGGGACCAAACTTGAGGTACCTAATGTTTTACTTCATTAGAACACTTCATAGCTTTGAGCTGAAACACAAAATTGTTTACAATTTTTTGGTCTTGCATACAAACATAACCTCAGATTGGATTTTTCCAAACAAAAGAAAGTTCCCCATAATCGTACAATATACTACTTATGTGATGGAAAATACCTTTAGAATGCACTAGGAACCAGAAAAAAGCCAGGAAATTAGATTTAAAATGTTTTTTAATGGAAAACCGTTTATGGCGGGTCAAGCTCAAGCCAAACAAGAGATACACTCCGATTTTAACGGAAGTCGGAGATATACAGACGAACTTGGAAATAAAATGATTTATACCTTAAAGTAGAGTTTTCAGTGCTTAAGATAATGTGGTTGGTTGTCGAATTATCCTAGGGATTAATGAAATAATTATGGATAAACTTTTGAAACTCTCCAGAATTTTTTTGTAAAATTGAAAAAACAATTTTTTGGGGATTTTGAGCTTTGTTTACAAAATTTTTAGGTTAGCTTGAGGTGAGAAAATAGCGCGAAATTTCAAATCTTGGATTCATAAATTTACCTTAAAATGTATTGTTTTATTTTTCAAAGGCCCTAAAAATGCCTTAAAATTAACATTACCTCTTCAATATAATTCCAATTTATTGGGGAAGACGTATAGGGGCCAAACTTTTGAAGGGAAAGAACTTTTTGTGTGTGGTGCTTTCGATAGAAGTGAACTTTTACTTCCTCGTTCATGCTTTACATGACCGCACAATAGAGTGTAAGATTTAAAACCTATTAAACTTCCGCAAAATATAACATCATGGAGTTAGGACCCTAAGACGACCTCGAAACTGTTTTAATAAATATTTATAATAAATTACAACTTAATAATATTTACAATGAAGCCATTCATGGTAAGTAAAATAGTGAAATATAAGTATTCAAAACAATTATTATGGAAAACCAAACCATTTTTTTTTTTAGAAAACCAGTCATCTTTGTTTTAGGGTCTCCACACACTTTCTTAA
>NW_007379220.1:0-9970 GCF_000475195.1 Diaphorina citri | reverse complement strand
AAGAGATAGATATCAACATGGCACTAGAACCATTGGATAAACCAAGCTATTATCGCGGTTTGACCAGTTTTATTTCTTCCTGGTATTCACATAAAGACATACATTACAACTTTTTGTCTAAATATGGATAGGAGTCACTTGATCCATATTTATAACTCGAGCATAATTTTCACAAGTTGTGTCATATTTTATGTCTCGGACGGATTGGGATAAACACAAAAACAGCTGTTTCTTTTAGCATAACTTTTACAAGAATTAGATATAGTAGCATATTAAAGTAGGTATAATTGTAACTTGTGTCCTATGCAAGACAAAGTATCATAATATGAGTTGGAGTGTGCAGAAGAAGTTGTTGTGAACAATCTGTTTTCAAGCTTTATAACATCACATTTCTTTGTTTTCTCCAATAAAAGCATTATAATAATAACAACATTCCACATTATTAAGTAGTTTTTTGAAGAGAATTGCATTAGTTTTGAGCGAAAAGTGGAAAAAAATGTATGGGCATGTGCTGAGCTGGTTGAGAGTGAGGACGGAGTTCTCAATCCTGAAGGCAGTCTCGTTGAGATTAAGAGGAACTAGGCAGATTGTGAAACCTTAAGGTTTTGATGATGGAGCTGGATTGATGTATATTGTTGATTGAGAAAAAAAAAAATAAAAATTGAGTTAAAGTTAAGCTTTATTAAAAAAAAAAAAAAAAAAAAAAAATGTACTACATTATCCAATCTTCCTTTAACTCTATAAATCTTCAGAAAATGACCGGTTCACACTGTACGAGTAAAGAACACGTCACAAAAGGGCGCCTTCTGATTGGTTCAAAGGTTTTCGTGTCTGTGGCGGGCGTCGTTTTTACTTTATTTTCCAAGAGGTTTAATAGAGGGTACTGTAACAGCCAAGGTCTTGTGCTCCCGAAAGCAAAGAAAGGATAGGAGAAAGCCAGCCGTTCCGAGAACGAACATCATCCGTTCAGGACAACATCCGCCCCGGGCGAGAATCGAACCCGCGACCTAGCCCCAAGAAGGCAGACGCGCTACCTTCCAAGCCAACTAGGCTGGCTTTTTTTAGTTCATAAAACACTACCTCGAATAGTATTTTTCACTCACTATGCATTGAAAAAAGTCTTTGTGTTTCTATGCGAATTGTCAGACTTAAAATACGTATTTTCATACGAGTGCAATGAGGCCTATAGAAAGAAAAGAAAACAAAAAAGAAAAACACCATAAATCACCATACAAGATTATAAATAGCATTACAACTTAATAATGATTACAGAATTATTATAAGTCAAAATACCTACGAATAAAATTATAATCACACAAAACGAGGGAGAGAAAAAAAGGGAGATTTCATTACGAATAAACTTCCAATTTTTTCATAGAGCATCCCATTGTCAATCAATAGGTTGCGTATTGCATAGGTTTAGTCGTATTTTCCTTTCGTAATTTTCAGGTGATAATGATGGGAAATAGTACAATGCTCTATTTCCCTATTCCCCACCACACGAATAAACTTCCAATTTTTTCATAGAGCATCCCATTGTCAATCAATAGGTTGCGTATTGCATAGGTTTAATCGTATTTTCCTTTCGCAATTTTCAGGTGATAATGATGGGAAATAGTACAATGCTCTATTTCCCAATTCCCCACCATGAAAATTGGGAAAGGAAAATGCGCGTTTCCTACAAGATTATGAAAAAGGGGTACAGGAAACTTCCAGTTGCTACTCCAGCGAAACACTAAACACCTAGGGAAAAAGGGGAATTGGACCCATGCTCTCAGGTTGTGTTCATACACAGGGCTAGGCTAGGCTTGAAAAGAAAAGAAGAAATTTTTGATTATTGAAAATAACACTAAACACCTAGGGAAAAAGGGGAATTGGACCCATGCTCTCAGGTTGTGTTCATACACAGGGCTAGGCTAGGCTTGAAAAGAAAGGAAATTTTTGATAATTGAAAATCGAATTTTTCTTCGTTCCCCGTCCTCCTATTTTTCAAACCTAGCCTAGGCTAAATGACTAGATGCTCGAAGCTATAATAATTACTTACATAATTATATCGGAAAGAAAAATATTTACAAAGGGACAAAGAAGGGGAGGGGACAAGTGTTGGCATTTCATCAAGCAAAAGGTAAAAGTAGCAAGGAATCAAATTGTTTTCAATGCAGAAAGTGGGATCGCATTATTTCGGTAAACACAAAAACATATGTGTTTATTACGAAAATTTCCGAGCATATTCGCGAAATTTTACGAAGATTCGCGACTGCTTACGAAATTCCACGATTTATTGCAATTCCTCTTATAACATAGAATCCTGTTCTTGAGGTAACTTTTTTTGGTCTTCCATTAAGAACAGAGTCTGGGACTCTCTCCTTTGGACTCAATGTCCACAGAGAGTGTTTGGAACTGTCTCATTAGGACCGTGCGTCCACAGAGAGGATCTGGGACTATGTTATTTGGACCGAATGTCCTTAGAGAGGACCGAATGCCAATCTAAACATAGAATCCAGTTTTTGAGGTAACTTTTTGGTCTTCCATTGAGGACAGAGTCTGGGACTATCTTATTTGGACCCAATGTCCTAAGAGAGGATCTGCCTCTCTTATTTGGACTGGCGTCATCTATTGGAACTTCGCACCAGGGTTCTCTTCTTGATAGGCTGAAACACAGAAACAAAAATAATCTAATATATAAAAATGAATGTTTGTGTGTGTTTATTTATTTACGGGACTAACCCTTTATACAAAAATGACAATAGAAAAAAAAAAAAAAAATACACTAAAACCAAACAAACACAAATAACAATCAAATACAGTAGAAAAAAAAATAATAAAATGAAATATAAAAGGAAAGTAAAAAGTAATAAAGAGTAGGTGCTTAAATTTGATTAAAATTAAAATCGCCGTCATTGGCATTCCTGACCATTCTATTAAGAGGTGAGTGATAGCTGTAATTAGTGTGACATGAGCTCACGTAGAGCTCATGTTTAATATCAATACTCACAGGCAGAATGCTGAAACAGCAAGTTAGATCTTCGGCTACACTCAGGGCGGCCCCAGCATTGTCAAACTCGCCACAATAGTTGGGTGCCGAAAACAGGGTCAATAGACCTCGCCTGGCCCCAAATTGGTACCCCTGCTCCACCACCTGAGGAAACACACAAATAGGGTCAATGGACGAAAATATGACCGTCCTTGCCACTACTAATAGATAGATTTTTTCCCCAAGAGGTTTGATATTTTGTCTGCTTTTCACCTGTTGGTGAATCAAACTCGCCACAATAGTTGGGTGCCGAAAACAGGGTCAATAGACCTCGCCTGGCCCCAAATTGGTACCCCTGCTCCACCACCTGAGAAATATACAAATAGGGTCAATGGACGAAAATATGACCGTCCTTGCCACTACTAATAAGATTTTTTCCCCAAGAGGTTTGATATTTTGTCTGCTTTTCACCTGTTGGTGAAGAGAGAAAAAATTATCTGGACATGAGGTACACAATAGGGCTGTCTGGAAGAGACTGACAAGGCAGCTAAGATCTCATCGTCTCGAAATCGAAGAGAGAAGGAAGACAGAGTAGGAGAAAACCAGCCGTTCTGAGAACGAACCTTATTTGTTCAGTATAAAGTTCGCTCCAGGCGGTAATCGAACCCGCGACCTGGCGCGAAATTATTTTCTTTAAGAAAAAAAGAAAAAGACTTAATATTTTTTTTTCTGTTTTGGATAAAGTCTCCCCAGCAGGTCATTTACAACCGGGCAAGAATTAATCCCCTGACCTAGTGTTTAACTAGGCTGGCAATATGAAACTGCCACAAATTTGGCAACAAATCTTTGAAATTTAAAAATAAATAAATAATAATCTTCTTGTTGTTGTTGTTGTTGTTGTTGTTGCTGATAGTGACAGTGGTGGGGGTGTAGACACTGTCACCTGATGACTGATCATGTCTATGAATGTCTATGAATGTCTATGAAAATGTCTATGAAATAGACGAAACTCCGAGTCGGGATATAAAAACCTACTCGTAAGTATCCATTTCTATATATAACTTAAGTAAAAAGTATTTACAAAGGATGTCAAAATTAAATAAATTAATTAATAAAGTAAGAGGCAATGTTTTCTAATGATCTCAGTCCTCCGAAATTCAGATGGGGTCGGCGTTTGTCGTCGGCCTCTCAATCAGCTTTAGAGTGATCGCTTTGAGGCCAACTGGTTTTGGCTAAAAAAAAAAATTTCCGAGTGGGATGCCCTTCGCACTCAACCCTCGCTATTGATATAGCGTGAGGAAATTTGGGCTAGTCTTCTCCCTGTTTATAGTCCCCTAGCTAGACGCTGATCTATTCTCTGTTTATAGTCCCTCAGCCAGACTAAATAAATAAATAAATAAATAATAATAAAACTTATTTACCTGGTGCGCGCGCACTATCAAGGAAAAATCGTGTCTGCGCAGAAAGCTGCGCACAACGTCTGGTCCAAACACATAGGAAACGCCTCGCTCGTTACTACCCCATCCTGTTACACCCTGTAAACATGAGATTTTTTGACACACTGTAGGTAAGTTATTTTTTAATTTTTCTTTCTCACGGTGCTTCTTTTAGTATCGTGTCTATCTAACGGTGTTGGAAGGATTGGGGTTTGGTAAGAAATTAAGCAAGTGTAAACCTTATGCATTGTATTACGTTGTTAAACCCATAAAATACACGAGTTTAGTTTAAAAAATTAGTTTAGAGTGTTTATTTAGACTGCTGGGGTAAAGGGACTTTTTAGTCTCATTTGAGCAGGATAAACAAGGTATATTCTATTCTATACCTACTTCTTTTAGTATCCTATGGGTACTTTCTATGCCGATCCGGGAACGGATTACTCAGAAAATTTCCGCCACGCCCGGGATTCGAACCCAGCAACTCTGGGTAGAGAGCCCGTGCTTGCCACAAAGGTGGGTCTTACCACCTAATGAATGGGTTCTTACCTCATCAGGATCTGCCCATAGTAAATCACAGAGAAGTCCACTTTCTGGAACCTGGATGGGTCGACTGATATTTTTGATCTGAAAAATTAAAGTAAGGACAAGTAGTAGATTAGTGAACTGTAAAAATCACTAATTAAATGTACCTCTAAAGGTCTAAAATCCAATCAGCAAATTTTAATTTTTATAAATTTTTCGAGCAGGAGGAAATTTTCCGTGGTGCTCCAGTTTAATACCTAGGTTGGTACAATTTAAATTATTTGTGTTTCAAAATAAATAAATTAAATAAATAAATAATAATAAAAATATAGGAATAGCAAAAATGTACATAGGTATATTATACCTCTGCTAAAAAAATGTACCTCTGATAAATAAAACTTCATTTTATAAATACATACCGAGCTAGGTATTTATTCTATTTCGAACGGCTTTTGTTGCTGACGGACGCCGGGGATCGAACCCGGACCCTTGGGCAGTAGGGATAAATACTTACCTGTTCAATATCGATGAGTTGCGGTGATAAACCTCCGTGCATACACAGGATTGTTCTCTCTATGAGTGCACCTGAAATTCAACAATTTATTTTATTTTGAAAAGTTTTGATAGAGGGAACTGTAATTGCTAAGGTCTTATCGTTCCAAAAGACAAGAGAGAAGGAAGACAGGACAGGAGAAAGCCAGCCGTTCCGAGAACGAACTTTATCCCATCAGGCCTCGGGCGGGACTCGAACCTGCGACCCTGGCAACAACCTGCATTTAAGCCCAAATTACTCTTACATAGGAGTATTTTCAAAGTACATTTTAGTACACAGTTTTTATTTAGTACTAGATACTTTTTTTCAGGACATTATCTATGTATTTTTTTAGTACACATGATTTTCAAGAGAACGAGTATAGTACTTTTTCAGTACATTTTGCGTACCTTTTAGCTTTTCTTTTCAGTACTTTTTAAGGGGATGTACTTTATGAATTGAACTTACTAATGGGCAAACAGTTGAATACATCGGAGAACGTCTTCCACAGCTTGATGGAATATCGACGCTTGCACTCGTCATAAAACCCGTAGATCCTGTCAATCAAGAAATAGAGGTACAATAATTACACATACATTATTTTCAAGTTTTGATAGAGGGAGACGAGGATATATTAATAACGGGTGCCGCACCCCCAAGAAACGCGATACCAAAAATTTAGCAACATAAAAAAAGGAAACTGTAACTGCCAAGGCCTTATTGTTCTGAAAACCAAGAGAGAAGGAAGACAGAATAGGAGAAAGCGAGAAAGCCAGCCGTTCCGAAAACCTTTTATTATTATTTTATAAAATATGCCCCCGGGCAGAAATCGAACAAGCGACCTAGCGCTTATTTCGCTTAGGGGATAGCGCGACTGCCTTGTAAGCGCTAGGTCTCTCCCGACCGGGGGGGAACTTTATCTTAAATCTATAGATAAGGTCCGCTTTAGGAACGGCTGGCTTTCTCCTATCCTGTCTTCCTTCCCTCTTCGATTTCGGGACGATGAGACCTTAGCTGCCTTAGCAGATACAGTTCCCTCTATCATTTTTTTTTTTAAAACTTGGAACTCACAGTTCCTTCAACTGAACTTGAGACTTTCAAGGTAGAAACACACCACCATCACGTCACGTGAAGTCAGAAAGATGTACTTCAAAGTTTTCCCATAATATTAGACTCTTACCTGTTAATATTGGCACACTCGTGATTGCCTCGGAGTAGGAAAAAGTTCTGAGGGTATTTGATTTTGTACGCCATTAGGAGGCAAATGGTTTCCAGCGAGTTTTTGCCCCTGTAACAAAAAATAAGAAAAACGTGATTTTAATAAAATGCTCCAACTTAGAAAAGTTCACAGGACCCTAAATGTTTATGGAATGTACTAAAAGTATCAAAAAATACTGACGGAAATGTACTAACACTAGCTGAATTCCGTCGCTTCGCTCCGGAATCCCGCTAGTTCATCCCGAGGCATGGCCAAACTTGTAGAAAAGGTATGGCCGAACTTGTAGAAAATAATAAAAATACGGTCGCGCTGCGCGCTCCCTATTAGCTGCATAGTTATCAAACTAAAAACATAAACGAAACTCAAAATGTTGTTCGAGAGCACACTTATCCACACTTATCCCCTCTTACCCATCCTACCTGGGTACATTTACCCCGTGCTAGCCGTCTCACCTAAATTTCCCTGCCTCACTCAAAGAGTGTGCAAGAGTTTGTCTGGCTGGGGGACGTTAAACAGGGAGTAGACTAGCGTTTGCTTGCCATGCAGAAGGTCCCGGGTTCGAATCCCACCATCGACAAAAATTTGTACTAGTTTTTCGATTGCAAATATTTCAACCAACGGGTTACTTTCTGATGTTCTCCTGTTGTCCCAGCACCTCAATGGGAAGTAATGTGTCTCTTCTCGCCCATCTGATGAGAGGCATACTACGGGATGGGCATGCTACGACACAGGCCATATGCGTCTAATCGGAAGTAATGTGTCTCTTCTCGCCCATCTGATGAGAGGCATACTACGGGATGGGCATGCTACGACACAGGCCATATGCGTCTAATGTAACAGTTGTTTCATTGCTACGAAACAAAAATTTATCTAGGTGTAATAATCGGGGAACGATATTTGTGACAAGCATTTGAATATGCTTAACACAATTAAAAATTCCTAACCAGTCTAGCTAGCTGGCAGTTTCAAAGGGTTCTCTCTGCTTTTAAAGAATAAGCACAAGTCCTCACGATGGTTGACTGCGGTTCAGGATGAGCCAATCAAACATGGCTAGATACCATCACCCCGGTATATTACAGATACAAAAAGATATCATCTCTTTAATCTGACATCACCATTCGGCGAAAGCTAAAGCGAACGCTACAACAACAACAACAACAACAACAACAAAAATTCCTTCCTCGCATGGGTTAACCAAAAAGATATCATCTCTTTAATCTGACATCACCATTCGGCGAAAGCTAAAGCGAACGCTACAACAACAACAACAACAACAACAACAACAACAACAACAACAACAACAACAACAACAACAACAACGATGAAAGGAGGATGCTTAACACGGGGTGCTACACATCGTTTCCACGTATGACAGCCAGTCAGGTATGTTAATAGGAGGTGCTTTCTTAAGGGCTTTCTCGCATAAGTAGTTCTTCGAAGATTTCATAATTGGACAGCAGAAAAGAACCATCCTTTCTTTTGTGCTTAATGTTGTCCAAAAAAAGGATGATGGTTCTTTTCTGCTTTATTTTGTCCAATTAGTGCTCGATTATACCGAGTCCAGATGGATTGGCATCCGGTAGACAATACCAGTCCAACTAGACAAAATGCACTTTACTTCAGCAACTCCACAAAAAAAAAAAAAAAAAAAAAAAAAAATAGAATTATTATTGATTCTGACCAATTAACTGGACTGGAATGTTTCTGGACCCCCGTGGTGTTTACAAGAGGTCAGTATAGGTAGTCCAGCCGTTACTGATAGAGAAGAACCGAAGATTACGTCTTGAACGCGACAGTTCTGCATTTAAAACAGTTTCATTTTTACTTTTTTATTTAAAGAAAGAGGTTTGATGCAGGGAACTGTAACTTATGAGGTCTTATCGTCCCGAAATCGAAGAGAGAAGGAAGACAGTTTAGGAGAAAGTCAGCCGTTCCGAGAACGAACCTTATGCGTTTAGAATAAAATCCACTCCGGGCGGGAATCGAACCCGCGATCCAGCACTTACAAGGCAGACGTGCTACCCTTCAAACTAGGCTGGCAGAAGCAATACTAAGGGCCGAATTTTAAACTAGGATTATCATTTAATCCTGGTCAGGATTAGGTTCTAGGAGAGCTATTCTATGTGGGAAAGTAATGTTGGACAATTAGTTTGACTAACTAAGACAGGAACTGAAAGTAGTTTTAAAAAAAAATCTTAAAACCTCTCCGAACACTCTAAGCCTAACCGCCCCTAAAAGGTAATCCGGTTTTAAAATTCGACCCTAAAAGGACTTTTAATTAGGCACAAAGCTAACCACCACTCAGGTCCAGCTTAACCCCATACACAAAAAGCCCAATCTGAGGCTTAGGTGTAGGGGCTAGACAGCCCTAAAGGATGGGTTAAGCTTTTACGAATATACCACTCAGGTCGGTGAAAGGTATTAGGTGTCCAGAAGTGGAAAAGTAAAAAAAGCCATAGACAAAAGAAAAATTTTCCAAGGGCGGGTCCTGAACAAGGGCCTACAACCTTGAACATATACGAGTGAACTATGATGACGTACAAACACTAGGTACCCTGACATCTAAACTTTCTTCCATCCCAGAGCCGGACGGTGCAGTTATGGCCGGGGATTCAATCTGAGTAGGTAGGAAACACAGATAGCATTTGAGGAGAATGTCGAAGGATATCGATTGAGAGGAAGGCCACGATCCAGATGGAAGGACAACATAAAGAAGGATGTAGAACTCATGGGAATCAATCCGGAAGAATGGAAGCAAGCGGCTCTGGAGAGAGGAGAATGGGCAGCTGTTGTGACACAGGCATACGAAACACAGGCAGGCATGTGGTCCTTATGACCGCACCAAGGATAAGTAGGTAAGTTAAGGTAGTCTGGCTGGGGGACATAAAACGGGGAGTAGCAAACCCCTAACCAGTCTAACCAGAAGGCAGTTAAAATAGGGTTTACAAGCCTTCAAAAGAACAAGCTTAAGTGCTCGTCCGCAAAGGCGACCATACACCATGGACCATTGACCCTAGTCTAGTCCTTGGACCATCGACCATTGACCCTAGTCTAGACCTTGGACTATCGACCCTAGTCTAGACCTTGGACCATCGACCCTAGTCTAGACCATGGACCAATCATTGACCCTAGTCTAGACCTTGGACCATCGACCCTATTCTAGACCTTGGACCATCGACCATTGACCCTAGTCTAGACCTTGGACTATCGACCCTAGTCTAGACCTTGGACTATCGACCCTAGTCTAGACCTTGGACCATCGACCCTAGTCTAGACCATGGACCAAT
>NW_007379219.1:54654-62406 GCF_000475195.1 Diaphorina citri | reverse complement strand
ACCGAAGCGAATACAATAGTCCGTCCACTATACCTTTTATTATTAGTAATAATAAAGGAAGGACGGACTAAAAATAGAGGAACATTGGGTACATGTAAATAAACATAAATACCTTCCTTACCTTCTTAACAAGGTTGGATATATCCCTGTCCATTCGTTTGAACACATTGTCCACATATTCCGGTTTATTTGTCGCTATCTCTATATAGTCCACAATGTCAAAGTGCAACCCCCTCGGTACCAGCTTGAGCTTGTGATGTTTCACTTTGCTGTTGCACTGGGGATCTGTTTCGTTGTCCGGATCACACGTTTGCTTACACACTTCGTTCAGTCTGTCCAGCGATGAAACACCTTCGGGTAAAATAAAATTGGGATAAATATTTAATTAAGAATCTTCAAGAATTAAAATTAATTATTTAAAGGACAGTTCAAATTCCACTTTCAACAAAGAAATTTGGTGAGCTTTCGAGAATACTCAGATTCTCATCGTCAGACCAAAATCGCAAGAAAGATGAGATGATGATGGTAGATGTTTTTTGTTTAGGTACTATGACAATTCTCTCACAAGCACATGAAACCTAGAGCTGAATCCTTCTCGTCTGAAACTTCAGCTAAATTTTGTGTCGACTGAGGAGGAAACAGCTCAGGTCCATGGCATTTTCTTCAGACATTTTCATGGCAATTTTTTTCTTCTGTGATTCTCAACGCGCTTCCGGCTTCAGGTTTGACATATCCAAGAATATTCAGGTAGGTAGGTAATCTTTCCATTATAGTGATTCATCTGTTTCGTTGTCCGGATCACACGTTTGCTTACACACTTCGTTCAGTCTGTCCAGCGATGAAACACCTTCGGGTAAAATAAAATTGGGATAAATATTTAATTAAGAATCTTCAAGAATTAAAATTAATTATTTAAAGGACAGTTCAAATTCCACTTTCAACAAAGAAATTTGGTGAACTTTCGAGAATACTTAGATTCTCATCATCAGACCAAAATCGCAAGAAAGATGAGATGATGATGGTAGATGTTTTTTATTTAGGTACTATGACAATTCTCTCACAAGCACATGAAACCTAGAGCTGAATCCTTGTCGTCTAAAACTTCAGCTGAATTTTGTGTCGACTGAGGAGGAAACAGCTCAGGTCTATGGCATTTTCTTCAGACATTTTCATGGCAATTTTTTCTTCTGTGATTCTCAACGCGCTTCCGGCTTCATGTTTGACATATCCAAGAATATTCAGGTAGGTAGGTAATCTTTCCATTATAGTGATTAACTTTAAATTTTGAATTTTAAAATTTTTCTGTAGAGAGAAAATTTGTGTGTGCTGTTCATAGCAATTTACCTAAAAGATCCTCACGAGGCTGAGTGGGCCCCACAACAGCCAGTCACGGAATCAATCATTTGCATGATACAAATTTCTTGACCCTGCCGGGAATCGAACCCGGGTCTCCTGCATGCAAGGCGAGTGCAGTGACCACTATGCCATGGGAGCTGACAAGTCTTGTCTGGGAGCTTGTCTGAAAATTATGTCTGAATTTGGTAAAGATATTTGGTCACTAGTGGCACTCTTACCAACATTCTCACCCCTGGGTAAGTACATTGATTGATCTCAGGTACCATAAGCGTTGTACAAAACAATACAATTTAAAAGATGTTTACTCTACGAGGAGAAAGTTTTTTTTTTTACCTTCAGGACCTTCAGGTACTGGAGGTAACTTTGCTCCCTCCGTGCTCCCTTCTACCCCCGGATCGGTATTGCCCACTGCTTGCTCACTGGGCTTACACGCATAACATACGATGCCTTGTGTCGTCAAGCCCTTACCTTCGTCATTTGAGCTACAATCACTGGCAACACTTTCAGAGTCCGAGTATTGTCCATTTCTTTCTAAATCCATCTTCTGTTTGTGTCTTCTGGGTCACACAACTGGGAACGGACAAACATTCAACAACCAGAACAATGGTATCACAGATTCAATGCGATATCAATGGAGCATTTCTCACAAACTGAACTTGGATGATTATTGGATTATCTGAAAAATTTGGAGCTTTTAACTCTTTCTAGCTCAAGAATAAAAAACTCCAGAACAAAACTCGAAAAAGTTCAAAAATTTCAAAAAATCATTTCAAAAATTTTTCAATATTGACTGATATGAACATAGCAACTTGTGTTTTTACACAGGGCTGTTATTAGGAATCAGGGGTTAGCGGTTAGGGGCCCTGGTGGAAATACCTTTTCGTCCCGTCCGTTAGCAGACCAATCTTAATACAACCTAGGGGACCTAGGCACACGAGGAAATTGCTCCTTTAACGTTTTTCTTGTCAGAAATATCAGGAATTCAAGAAAAACAAAAAATCAAAATTTATTTTTATGAATTTATGATCCTCGGGACCGTAAATACAAGTTGAACTTAATGTTTTTTTTTTGGTTACTTAGTTACTTTGGCCTCCCTATCCTCCCTCCTGTGTTTGTGGTGCCTGAAATTTCGAAATCATTTCACAGATGTGAACATAGCCATGTTTACTCTTATTTCCCCTCTTATTTTGGCTTCACTTTTGTTTGAAGAATGGAGTCCACTGAAAACTTACCTCATTGTTTTCATTAGAGCGAAAAATTCTTTGTGAATAAGGAAAAATTAAGTGTTGAAAGTCCAAGTGTCCAGGATGTTCTTACACGATGAACATCGCGCGAACATGGAGTTGATTTGATTCGAGCTCACTTTGGTTCCCTGGAAACAAAGAATAGAATAGATTGTTAATGTTCAATACATTATTTATTCTTAGGATAATTCTACTTAGTGGTTCATTGCACTGTGGAACTCACTCGGTGAAAGGGCCCCTCCGGGGTTCCCATAATAATAATAGACTCTTGAGTGGAAGGCAACCACTAGGCGAGGTTAACGCCTTAGGCGTTTTCTACCACCTAACCCCTAGAGCTCCATTATTGTGTGGTCAAAATCTCAAATAAATGAGGATAAAATTCCATACCTCGGCTGGGATCGAACCCACGCCCTCCTGTTTACCAGGCGAGCGTCTTGACCACTACACCACATAAGCCCTTGATCGGAAAATTATTACCTGTTTGATTTATTTATTACTTTTCTATTTATTTTTTCCATGTGGTTTGATAGAGGGAACTGCAACTGCTAAGGTTTTATCTTCCCGAAAGCGAAAAGAGAAAGAAGACAGGAGAGGAGAAAACCAGCCTTTCCGAAAATGAACCTTATCTGTTTTAGATAAAATTCGCCGGACAGGAATTGAACCCGTGACCTAGCGCTTACAAGGCAGACGCGCTACCCTCCAAGCTAACTAGGCTGGCTAACGACGTGTTTAACATGGTTGCCCAACTTCGCCAAAATAGGGTTCGATTCTCAAGAGAGTCTAGGGACGCATAGCGACCGGGGCCAGCATGGTAGGTAAACATTGGATTTTAGGATTATTGAGATATTGGAAAAATCCTACAATGCTGCAGTGAGCACCAAAGTTGTGACATAATAACACAAAGAAACTGCATTTACATACATTTTACATTACATATATCTACACAAAACAGAGTTTTGAGCTTTTTCGTGTTAAATACCAACCGTTTCAACATGAAAACCTGGAAGGGGTGTTTTATTTGTAATTTTCAATGTATTCTTAAATAAATACTTCATTTTCTATGTACATAAAAAAAAAAAGTTGCAGTCTAGATGTGAAATCCGCCTTAGGTTGGAGGGTACCGCGTCTGTCTTGTAAGCACTCGGTTGCGGGTTCGATCTCTGCCCGGGGCGGATTTTATCGTAAACAGATAAGGTTCGTTCTAGGAAAGGATGACTTTCTCCTACCTATCCACTGTTTTCCTTCTCTTTTCAATTTTGAGACGACCTCAAAATTACTGCTACTTCTATCCAATCGCTAAAAAAATTAAATAAACAGTGTTTCCATAGAAAATCTCAGTTGATCCCTAAAAAATCCCTCAATTTTCCTTGATTTGTGTATGTTAAAAGTCCTAATGCCCTCACTATTAAGATTTTCATAGATTACTAATATAGTTTATTTTTTCTTTTCCTTATCCTATTATCCTATATCCTATTTCCTTATCCTATATCCTATTCCTTATCCTATGTAATCGGGTCAAAAAAAATTTTAGATAGGGAATGACTTACGTTATGTTCTCTGATGAGAATGCCTGGTTTAATTGTGTTGGCTAACGCGAGGCGCATGTCATCGCTAGCGATCAGTTTGTTTCTGTGTTTTGTTTTAATAATCAATAGGTAACGTTGAAAATCCTCTTTCGCTCAGATAAGTGGTACTGAACAGCATCAGGTGTCTAAGCGCTTCTCTCCTTATTATCGTGTAGTTTACAGCTTTGGCGGCCCAAAAAAGTTCTATAGCTCTGTATCTCTGTAAGATTCTGATTTTTGCATGTCCTTTATCAATTGTGATATGCCTGGTTTAATTGTGTTGGCTAACGCGAGGCGCATGTCATCGCTAGCGATCAGTTTCTCCTCCTGGATGTCTTCTGGCACATCTTCAACGGAAAACCGAAAATTTACAGGAGTAGGAAAAAAATATATATATATTGAACGGCTTCGCGGACCACCTGAAACCTGCCGGCGGACCACCTAGTGGTCCGCGGACCACCAGTTGGGAACCACTGGTCAAGACGAACAAGGAAGAGAGGGTGTTAACTCATAAAAAGTAAAAATGATCTTATCCTCTCAGTGTAAAATCATGATATAAGTCTATGTTCTGTGTTGCATAAGTAGGTCCATTCCATTTTCTTGCCAAAAATCTGGGGTTTCCCGCGGTCCAAAATACGGGGCCGGCTAAGACAAAGTTGAGAACAGCTTCTGTCAAACCAATACATTACCTACTTGTTATTCAAATGTAAACACATATAAGACAAGAGGATAGTTAGTCATAATTTAATCGAATACACTCAAGTACATAGGACACAATATTCAATATAAAGCTCCTGGTTATGTAATAAAAGTTACAAGCACCTTACACCTGATCAGTGTGACCATAAACCATATGGAAGGTCATAAATCATAATACAGGAGAGGACTTAACACAGCTTGTCAAAATTCTTGTCGTCTTGTGTTAAATTATTGTCGTCACTCGTCAATTCTTGTCGTCAAGATAGAAAGTAATTGAGTGCAAAATATGGGGGACGGTTTGCAATTTCATCCTTTTTGACCAACTGAAAAAATCGTTTTACCTAAAGGCCCTTTCCCACTTATCGCGAGTTTCATCCGATTTTTTTCCGAATGTCCTGTAAGCAATGTAATTTAAATGAGACTTTTCACACTACCCACGGGCACTGATGGTAGATTAAGAAGAACTGGGTAGCAATAACTTATAGTAGAATTTATCTAGAGGTAGGTAATAGGGACTTAGGGTAGGTTGGTACTTATAATTTATCACTCACATATTTTATTTTTGCATCCTTAAATCCAGCATTTTTTTTCAGAGGTTTACGGTGTCGTGTAGAGTGTAAAATTTAGATTAGGTACTTAAATGTCTGATAATAATTCTAATTTTTAATGTAGTACGTAGGTGGGTACATACCTAGGTAGGTAGAAGAATATAAGAACGTACGTAATTTCCATTTAATTTTTTAATTCGAAGTGTGTTTTTTTTTTTTTTTTTTTTTTTTTTTTTTTGGGGGGAAAAAAAAAAAAAAAAAAAAAAATAGAAAAATAAATTTGGAAAAAAAAAAAAAAAAAAAAAAAAAAAAAAAAGAAATGTAGGGCGATTAAAAGCCAAAAACAAGTCCAAAAGTACAATGTTGTAGCAGCTTCATAATTTATCATTGTTACAAAATAAAAGGGGTGATGAAACTTGTCGATTATGGATAAAGATAAATCAAATACAACTTACAGAAGCTTGGATTAGTTTGAATTTCTTCCCGTGATAATTGTAGGCATTGATGAAATGTTCTCGTTCTTGATGACTCCATTTGTCCAAAGTATCTTCAACACACTTTGTTTGAGTCAAAGTTACACGAATCAAATACAACTTACAGAAGCTTGGATTAGTTTGAATTTCTTCCCGTGATAATTGTAGGCATTGATGAAATGTTCTCGTTCTTGATTACTCCATTTGTCCAAAGTATCTTCAACACACTTTGTTTGAGTCAAAGTTACACGAGCTTTATTCAAATCATAACAACAAGTATGTAACAAAGACAATGCTTGTTCCTCGCAAATATTGTAAGTGTAATAGGCGTGTTTCAAATACTGGTCCACTGAAAAAGCAAGAAGTTTTTAAAAGGCTTAGTTTGTAAATGGAAAATGGGATTAGATTTGACATTTGTAGAATAGCCAAAGAGCCAACCTGGAATGTTTGGGGGGATGTTGACTTTCTTCCTTCCCAACCTGTCTTCTTTACTCTTTTAAAATTAGAATCTTTATCAATCCAAGAATGTAAGTTTGATAAGGAATCTAATTTAGGAAGAAGCTACGTCGTTCTTTGAATGCAGGTTCAATTGGTTTGCTTATGCCTGGGACCACTGTTAGAACCAAACTGTGAACTAGGTTCACCTCAAAGTGGAGTTTAAAAACTACTATACTCACATTCTTCATTTGTAAAGTTGATTTTGGACGGGAGCCACACAGAATCCGATTTGTCCAATTCTAAATAGCAGAAACTTTTATCCAGGACATTGTTTGGGACATTGGCTTGATATTCTGATCCAACATGGATTTTGTCTGAAAATTATGAAGGATTTTGTCTGAAAATTATGTCTGAATTTGGTGAAGATATTTGGTCACTAGTGGCACTCTTACCAACATTCTCACCCCTGGGTAAATACTATGCTGCTTTATTAACTTTAATCTTCATAGTTATAGGCTTCAAATGGTAGAAATCCCTTATCAAGCCCTTACCTTCGTCATTTGAGCTACAATCACTGGCAACACTTTCAGAGTCCGAGTACTGTCCATTTCTTTCTAAATCCATCTCCTGTTTGTGTCTTCTGGGTCACACAACTGGGAACGGACAAACATTCAACAACCAGAAAAATGGTATCAGAGATTCAATGCGATATCAATGGAGCATTTCTCAAAAACTGAACTTGGAGATTATTGGATTATCTGAAAAATTTGGAGCTTTTAACTTTCTAGCTCAAGAATAAAAAACTCCAGAAAAAACTCGAAAAAGTTCAAAAATTTCAAAAAATGATTTCAAAATTTTTTCAATATTGACTGATATGAACATAGCAACTTCTGCAACTTGTGTTTTTACACAGGGCTGTTATTAGGAATCAGGGGTTAGCGGTTAGGGGCCCTGGTGGCTGCCGTGGAGATACCTTTTCGTCTCGTCCGTTAGCAGACCAACCTTAATATTAATACAACCTGCTAGGGCACCTAGGAACACGAGGAAATTGCTCCTTTAACGTTTTTCTTGTCAGAAATATCAGGAATTCAAGAAAAACAAAATCAAAATTTATTTTTATGAATTTATGATCCTCGGGACCGTAAATACAAGTTGAACTTAATGTTTTGACTTCTGCGGAAGAGCAGATACCTGGAAAACTTCCAACCATCAACATGAAGTTGACATAGGAATTATAGATCCGCCTCTATGAATTTACATTTTTTTGGTTACTTTGGCCTCTCTATCCTCCCTCCTGTAGTGTTGGGAATAATCGATTATGATAATCGATTAATCGATTATTATTGATAATCGTAATCGATTATAAAAAATAATCGAAAGTATAATCGATTATGAAAAATAATCGGAAAATCACATTTTGGTATTTTTG
>NW_007379219.1:47491-54168 GCF_000475195.1 Diaphorina citri | reverse complement strand
CCCCCCCTCTTGAACTTCATTTTTCTCTTTTACCATAGGCCAGACTCCGAAAATTTGGAGCATCCACCTAACCGCACCCCGGTCCATTTAGACTCTCGGGCCACCCCGCTCGACCAAATTCTGCATACGGCCCTGGATAGTAGGTAAGTATATAGGTAGCTATATAATCGAGCTACCTAATTACCGACTGCCAACAATTTATTTGACTTCACAGAGTCACAATTTTTTTTTAAGAAGTTGGATAGAGGGGAACTGGAACAACGGAATTTTATTGTCCCGAAATCGAAGAGAGGACAGGATTATAGGAGAAAACCAGCCGTTCCCAGAACGAACCTGATTTATGTTTCGGATAAAATCCATCCTGATGGGCGAGAATTGAACCCGTGATCTATCGCTTACAAGACAGGTGCTCTACCTTTCAGACCCATCTCACATTGGACACATAGACGCGCGACTTTCAGTATAGCGCGTAGTCAGCTGCAAAACCAAACTATGACAATGATACCTACCGACAGATTTTCAGACAAACCGTTGACAAATTTTTACCGGCCAGCCCGGTTTTAAATAGCTCTCAATGAGCAGAACAAACCTGTGAAAACCGTTTGTCTTTATCCCAAACCGTTTTCCGGAAAACTCCGGAAAACCCTTTTGAAAAATGGAAAACTCAATTTTCCAGACAAACCAATGCAAAATTTTTAACGGCCAGCCCGGTTTTAAATAGCTCTCAATGAGCAGAACAAAACTGTGAAACCGTTTGTCTTTATCCCAAACCGTTTTCCGGAAAACTCCGGAAAACTCTTTTGAATAAAGGAAAATCTCAATTTTACAGACAAACCGTTGACAAATTTTTACCGGCCAGACCGGTTTTAAGTAGCTCTCAATGAGCAGAACAAACCTGTGAAAACCGTTTGTCTTTATCCCAAACCGTTTTCCGGAAAACTCCGGAAAACTCTTTTGAATAAAGGAAAATCTCAATTTTACAGACAAACCGTTGACAAATTTTTACCGGCCAGACCGGTTTTAAGTAGCTCTCAATGAGCAGAACAAACCTGTGAAAACCGTTTGTCTTTATCCCAAACCGTTGCCGGATGTTTGAGTACTAGGAGGTGTCATTTGATCAAGGCTGCCTGCGTCTTGAACATCTAAAGATATGGGGGGTGATAATGGAGGGACTGGAGATTTATCCACCAGAGTTTCCTGAAAATCAAAAGAAAAATATGAATTTACAGACATGGCCTGGGTTAAGAATAAGGATCCTTTTATTTAGTCCATTCTGAATGGTTAGATGTTAGATAGATAAAGAGTACCTACAGTTGTAGATACTTTTTTTTTTTCTTCAGCAGGTAATACCTACCTACATCTGCTCCTTGTAGAACACTATAACATTACTTTCTTTAAGAAGGTTGCAATTTTTTTTCTAGGTATTATGATTGAATAATTGAACCCGCGACCTAGCGCTTACAAGGCAGACGGCCAAGCTAGAAGCTAACTATATTAGGCTGACTCACCGACTTTTTTTCAAGAGGATAGAGAGAGGGAACTGTAACTGCTAGCGTCTCATCGTCCCGAAACAGATGAGAGAAGGAAGACAGGATAGGAGAAATCCAGCCGCTCCGAGAACGAACTTATCCCTTCAGGATAAAATCCGCCCCGGACGGGAATCGAACCCGCGGCCTAGCGCTTACAAGGCAGACGCACCACCGTCCAAGCTATCTATGGACTGGCTCACTGACTTTTTAATCTCCACTCATGATCACCAGTCAGTCACTTGTTATCGATCGATAAAACCAATATTAGTGTACCTATTTACTTACGACCTATGGACAATTTGACTTATTTGACATATCTAATAAATTCATTCATTTACATTTGGATTTGACATTTCGACAAATATAAAGTCGACATCAAAAGAACATTAATATTGCCCATGTAATGATATTAGTAACATAATCATAATGATAATTATATGGGCAGAGGTACCTATTGTTATAAACCAGCGGTTCCTAACTTATGCCCCTCCCCCCTGGCTGTTCCGACTTGAGTGGATTAAGATGATAGTAAAACGATAAGAATTATAAGAAAGAGATTGAGAGAGAGAGAGAGAGAGAGAGAGAGAGAGAGAGAGAGAGAGAGAGAGAGAGAGAGAGAGAGTGTGTTGAGAGAGAGAGAGAGAGAGAGAGAGAGAGATTGTTGATATTTTGTTGGTGCTGGATGTGGCAAAATTTTCTAGTACAGGAACAAGGGAAAACGAGTTCTAATTCATAAAAATTGTGTCCTCTCAGTCTCAGTGTAAAATGATGGTTAGTCTGTGTTTTGTGTTTCATGCATTCTTCCCAAAAATCTGGGGTTTCCAAAATATGATGAGGCACGCTACCATGACATAGTTGAGAACAGCTTCTGTCAAACCAATACATCACCTACTTGTTATTCAAATGTAAACACATTTAAGACAAGAGGATAGTCATAATTCAATCGAATACACACAAGTACATAGGACACAATATTCAATATAAAGCTCCTGGTTATGTAATAAAAGTTACAAGCACCTTACACCTGATCAGTGTGACCATAAACCATATGGAAGGTCATAAATCATAATACAGGAGAGGACTTAACACAGCTTGTCAAAATTCTTGTCGTCTTGTGTTAAATTATTGTCGTCACTCGTCAATTCTTGTCGTCAAGATAGAAAGTAATTGAGTGCAAAATATGGGGGACGGTTTGCAATTTCATCCTTTTTGACCAACTGAAAAAATCGTTTTACCTAAAGGCCCTTTCCCACTTATCGCGAGTTTCATCCGATTTTTTTCCGAATGTCCTGTAAGCAATGTAATTTAAATGAGACTTTTCACACTGACTTTTAGTTTTACAAATTTAATATATCTAACCTTAACACAGCCGCTTGTGTAACCTACGTTTCTATAAAACTCAGGGACGATATTAGATTTCATGGGCGAAGCCAAGGGAGCGCGAAGCGCGACCTTGGCTCATGCTCACCCCGCGAAGCTCCCGGGAGCGCGCAGCGCGATCGTTACCAAGGGACCGCAAAGCGCGACCCCATGCACACCCCGCGAAGCCCCCGGGAGCGCGCAGCGCGACCGTAAACAAGGGAGCGCAAAGCGCGACCCCATGCACAACCCCGCGAAGCTCCGGGAGCGCGCAGCGCGACCGTATACGCAACTCCGCGTAGCGAACACGCGAAGCCCCCGGGGGGTCGAGCACGAAGTGCGAGTTTTATCTATACGCGTATTTCGGGTTTTACCCCATTCTCAAGATGATATTTAATTAAGGTTGCAATTAAATATCATCTTGAGAATTAATTCGGGGTAACACCCGAAATACGTGTAAAGATAAAATATATTACATTTGTAAAACTAAAAGTCAAGAGTTTTTTTTATTTATTAAGTTATTGAAAGTTTTACCAAGTATTATTTTGGTCTTATTATAAAGCTTTTTTTTTACCAAATAAAATGTACGAAATAACAATGATCCTATTTGTTTAATTATTTTTGTTATTTTAAAACTGTTTTAATTGTTTTGTACCTAATAAAATAAAAATATCATGTCGAAATTTTATTTGTAAAAGTTATTATTTATTTATTTATTTATTTTTCTCATCAGAATTTATTAATAGCCTGGATTTGGGTAGGATTGCGGCATTCTAAATCCAGCGTATGCGCGCGCATTTACCTGGATCTAGCATTAAAATCGAGCCTGGATCCAAGCATTCAAAATCCAGCGTATGCGCTGGATGTAAGCGTGAATTAGGCTGGATGTAAGTGTGTGCTTTTTACGTCTACATCCAGTTGGAGGACATCCTGGAACAAGGGCACTTTCACGCTTAAATCCAACTATGTAGTAAGTGGATCTAGGCTTACAGACTGGATGTCATCCAACTTACACAGGTGAATTTGTAAGCTTGATTCGAGCCTTACATCCAATCGTGTGTGCTGACTGGGATATACTTCTTCACTATTTTCTTCACTTCACTTCAATCTATCAATCAAGTTCATTTAATATCTACAAGACTACAAGTAAAAAGGTCATGTTATGCCAAAACCATAGTTGGAACCCTGGCCTGCCTAAATTCAGATTCACCCATGATCCTTTTATGGTAGACATTTGGTAGCAAATGTCCATTGCCAAAAAATGAAGAAGATCCATTGGTATCTGAATGACATTAAGTGCATTCTAAATAGGTTGCATATTGTAAGTACCTACTCGTTATAGGTACCTACATACATAATTACATAGATATAGGTATAGATTATTCATAGATACCTAATATAGCTATAAAGAGTTATTTGTTATGATGAATTGTATCTTAATGAGTCAATTCAATGGTTATAGCGAACAAGTGACCATTGCAACATTCAGACAAGCAACAATAGTTTATATACAGGGTATCCCTACTTACGAGTCCCTTGAAATTTTCATCTTCAGAGTCAGCCTACTTAGCTTGGTGGGTACAGCGTCCGCCTTGTATGCGCTAAGCGCTAAGTCGCGGATTCCATTCTCGCCCGGGTCGGATTTTATCCTGAACGGATAAGGTTCGTTTTCGGAACGGCTGGCTTTCTCCTATCCTGTCTTCCTTTCCTCTTCGAAGACCCTAGCAGATACAGTTCCCTCTATCAAACCTCTTGAAAAAAATTTGGACCGATTGCAATACTTTCATTACTAGTATAGCTCGCTATACTGTAGTAATAGAAAGTAAAAAAAGTCTGCAAGATAGACCAAACTCGAATAGGAATAGTTAAATGTATAGGTATGGTACATAAGTGAATCATATAGGTATCTACATAGTATAAATGCCGATCTGCGCGAAAAGGGACCAACCAGAGAGCTAACTCAAAAGCGAGCTGCCTGGAAAAGACTGACACGTAAAGCTGTGTCCACACACAGTCAACTCCATCGATGTCAACTGAACCTGCCTCGTCCACACTGCCTCGACAACACATTAGATTCACCTTGTCGATCGACGGCGTCGACGTGTGGACAGAGCTTTATACACACCCCGCATAGACGGAAAATGGTGAAAAAAATTGACAGTAAATTGTACACACTTTCCCTATAAAACAATTAACAAGGAGAAAAATACCATTGACGTCAATACCTATACTAGACCACTGAAGAATGGATTTCAAAAAGTTCTTAAATCCAATTGTATATTAAACCTTGGATCTGGTCCAATAAAGCTGTCAAGTTTTCCGACGCAAGAACTGGCACCTCTCTTGAAGCGAGAAAAACCCCCCGAAACAAATTAAAACAACTAAGGATAAAATCACATTTTTCCTTGAAAAAAAAAAGAGGAAAATTTCATCTCAATCGGCACGTGTGGACGATTAAGATTCCTCAGAAAATCCCATGGTGGATTTTGTCATGAACAGGTAAGTTTCGTTCTCGGAACGGCTGGCTTTCTCCCACCCTGTCTTCCTTCTCTCTTTGCTTTCGATAAAACTTCCGTTGTTAAAATTGAAAAAAAAAAAAAAAAAGAAATATTGGGAAGGCCCCTTGGGTACCCTTCCTAAGTATTTATTGTCAAAGTTCTTCTGTGAATCAGGAAACCAGGTCTGCCAAATCATGCCCAAAATGAGAAATGCCAAGAGGCCAAACGCTCTGAGGGTGTTCTTTTGTGTGGCGGTACTGCATCCAAGCCAGGGTTGGCATTTGGCATGTGGTGGATCCAGCGTACATTGTTGAATTGATTTATAATTATCCGTCTACTGCTTTATGAGCCATGAACTTTATTACGATCACACGATACCTAATAGTACATAGGTATCCATCCGTATTTATACGTAAATACACCGTACCTATATGAGGTTAGATCCAGGCGGCTATTTATAAACAATAGATCCATATTTTATCAGACGACATGAGGTCTTACTATAGTTTTACGCCGATAATATTACCAACTTTGGCCACCAGTAAGAGTTTGTGTACGGTACAAAAGATGAACTCTGTCTTTTAAATGATTCAAGTAGCTTATTTGGCGGGTGATACTCAAAAATTTGGACGATTTATTATTCCGGAGCCCAAATGATATGTATATTCGTTGCTTCTCGGAAGCGCTGGGCTTCCTCTATCCTTCTTTCCTTCTCCCTGCGGCTTTCAGGGGACTATAGGACCCCGAGGATGTTTTGTCCGTTCGAATCACAAGAGCGGAATTCGATACTTAACTGTTAGAGCATTGAGTTTTTTGTCAAGAGGTGTTGACAGAGAGGAAACGTCTAACTGATGCGTCCATGGTCTCTATTCGTCCCAAGATCGAAGAGAAAGGAAAGACAGGATAGAGAAACCAGGCCGTTCCGAAACAACCATTATCCCATCTAGGATAAAATCCTGCCCGGGGGCCGGCAATCGAACCGCGCGGCGGCTCAGCGATTACAAGGCAGGACGCACTACCACTAAGCTAGACGTAGGCTTTTGACACAATCTTATTGATTTGCTATTATTCACGATGAATTGTGGATTCTTGCCTAGTCGTGATTACTACTGCTCCATTTAGAAGATCTGTATAGATTGTATAGAAGATTTAAGTGGGTGCTTTATACCTAGGTAGTAACGTACCTACATTACCTACTACATGCAAAGTACCTATTTGATAGGTAGGTATAAGTCTGTATACCTAACTAATAGCTCACTAGATGTAGTAAATTTTATGAGGTACCTATCTA
>NW_007379219.1:45748-46743 GCF_000475195.1 Diaphorina citri | reverse complement strand
ACTTCTAGATGAGCTAGGAAGATGCGGTTTTCACCATTGGATTCCTTATTTTTTGTACATACTGGAAAAAATCGGAAAACTACCTATATGAGTTAGATCCATCTATTTATAAACAATAGATCCTATCTTTATCAGAACATGAGTTCTTACTATAGTTTTAAGCGATGAATATTAAAACTTTGGCCACGAGTAAGATTTGTTAGGTACAAAAATGAATCTGTTTTAAACTGATTCAAGTAGCTATTTGGCGGTGATACTCAAAATTTGACGATTTTATTATTCCGGAGCCTAATATGTATTCGTTCTCGGAACGGCTGGCTTTCTTCTATCCTTTCTTTCGTCTCCCTTCGCTTTCGGGACGATAGGACCCCGTAATGGTTTTGGTCGTCGAATCACAAGTAGCGGAATTTTCATACTTAATTTTATTTTGCTGTTTATTTCATTGGATTCTGCTAGGTAGGTATTACTACTGCTCCATTTAGCAAGTTCTATAGAAGAGTTGTAAGGTGGTAGTTATCTACACATACCTACCTACACATGGCAAAGTACCTATTTGGTTGTGGTCGGGGTTGAGATTGAGGATAAAGGTGAATTATTTATTGAAGCAAGGAATTCAAGAGCATAGGCGGTTCTTGCCTAAATTTTTGGGGGGGCTTGATTTTGAAGGTACACCTTCAAAATTTTGATTTAGCTTTATGTAAAAAAAAAAAAAAATCTGGTGTGAACATCACACGACTTTCCTTATCCTATTGAATGATGATTATTTGAGTATTATTTTACCCTAACTTTTACCATATCTCTAACCGTTTAGTCGGTATCGCTGAAAACCGCCAAAAAACGGTCGAAATCCGTCCAAAAGCGGTCAAAATACCGCCAAGCGCAGCATCTATCTTAACTAAACGTTTTCTGTTGCATCCTTGTCAGATTTGTGAACTACATACATACCAAATTTCAAGTCTCTAGCTCATACCGTTCCCGAGATATTGTTAAACTAG
>NW_007379219.1:44555-45623 GCF_000475195.1 Diaphorina citri | reverse complement strand
TCTTAACCAAAAGTTTCGTGTCGCATCCTTGTCACATTTGACAGCTACATACCAAATTTCAAGTCGCTAGCTCTTACCCTTCTCGAGATATTTTGTTTACAGACAGACAGACAGACGGTACTCTAGGTAGCGGGTTCGATTCCCTTCCAAGGCGAACTTTATCCTAAAAAGATAAGGTTCGTTCTCGGAACGGCTGACGGCTTTCTCTCATTCTGTTTTCCTTCTCTTTCTGATTTCGGGACGATAAGACCTCAGCAGTTACAGTTCGTTCTATCAAGCGTCTTAAAAAAAAAAAAAAAATCTGGTGTGAACATCACACGACTTTCTATTACATTTGCGAATACGTACTAAAAGAAAACACAGGGGAGTATCGAACCCGCAACTTCTCAACCGTAAATCGGACAGTTCTAGAAGTAGCACCATTCGATTCGGCGTAAAAAATCACATGGGTTTAACTATTCACATGCTTACTTGGTAACGATTCACGAATAAAAGAGAAATTTGTTGACACAGGGAAGTATCGAACCCGCAACTTCTCAACCGTAAGTCGGACAGTTCTAGAAGTAGCACCATTCGATTCGGCGTGAAAAATCACATGGGTTTAACTATTCACATGCTTACTTGGTAACGATTCACGAATAAAAGAGAAATTTGTTGACACAGGGAAGTATCGAACCCGCAACTTCTCAACCGTAAGTCGGACAGTTCTAGAAGTAGCACCATTCGATTCGGCGTGAAAAATCACATGGGTTTAACTATTCACATGCTTACTTGGTAACGATTCACGAATAAAAAGGAAATTTGTTGACACAGGGGAGTATCGAACCCGCAACTTCTCAACCGTAAATAGGACAGTTCTAGAAGCAGCACCATTCGATTCGGCGTGAAAAATCACATGGGTTTAACTATTCACATGCTTACTTGGTAACGATTCACGAATAAAAAGGAAATTTGTTGACACAGGGGAGTATCGAACCCGCAACTTCTCAAATGTAAGTCAGAGAGTGCTAAAAGTAGCACCATTCGATTCCGCGTGAAAAATCACATGGGATCAACTATTCACATGCT
>NW_007379219.1:26836-41217 GCF_000475195.1 Diaphorina citri | reverse complement strand
TTCCGATCTGAGCAGGATAAACAAGGTATATTCTATTCTATTCTACTCACTTGATTACAGTCACTGACTCACAGCTTGATTTATAACGCTGAACCACAGCTTGAATTATAACGCTGGACCACAGCTTGAATTATAACGCTGAACCCAGCTTGTAAAAAAAAAATGAATAAATCTCATATATTATAAAGCAGTTCGTATTGTATTATAGAGCGGTAAAAAAAAAATAAATGAAAAAGATTTGTTCGCGGATTTCGCGATTATGTTCGCGGATTTCGCGATTATGTTCGCGGATTTCGCGATTATGTTCGCGGATTTGGTGATTATGATCGCGGATTTGGCGATTTTGTTCGCGAATTTGGCGATTATGGTCGCGGATTTGGCGATTTTGTTCGCGGATTTTGCGATTATGTTCGCGGATTCGCGTCCCGAATCGACATTTTGGATATTTGGCAAGCCTACCAATAAGTATAGGTAGGTATCTACTTTGACTCCACTGAATTCTCTCATTTTTACGGCAGAGGTTAAGGTACAGTACCGGCTTACGGCTATGGCTAAAAAAGTCATGCCCAAACTCAAATACCTATATTCCAGTTTTTTTTTTCAATTAAAAAAGAAAAAAATCCAGGTAGGTACAAGTTTTTTTCTTCAACAAACCGATTACCCGTTTCTCGACGTTCAATGGTCAATGGTGGAGGAATTAAAATATGAAATTATGAATACCAGTATCAGTTCATCATGAATTTTACCAAAACGAATTATCATTCCAGCATGGATTTCACTTGAAGTGCGACCTTGACCGAAGTGTACGTTAAGCTTAAGTGATAGAGTATTGAATAATGTCAGTAACCTAAACACAGTACCAGAGCAAGGCGATAGTAAATGATGTGAGAGGGACCATTGGATTACTATTGCTGTAATCGTTAATGGTTAAATGAGTCATTCGACTGCATTAAACATTAATTAATCATAATAGGTATTATGGTCTGAATAGTCATGTGATTGAAAAGGACGGAAAATGTAACCAGCGAAAAGAAGAATGAGGTCTGGTGCAAAGTGGAAACTGTAACTGCTAAGGTCTTATCGTCCCGAAAGCGAAGAGAGGGAGAGGACAGTACATATAGGAAAAAGCCAGCCGTTCCAAGAACGAACCTTATCCGTTCAGGATAAAATCAGCCACAAGCGGCAATAAAACCCGCGACCTAGCGCATACAAGGCAGACGCGCTAACTAGGCTGACAGTTGTACGATTTTTAGTAACGTGGAGTAGTGCGACGTCAGACAGTCTGACAGACCGTCGAAACGTGTGTGGCAGGAAAATCTTCAGACCTATAGGTTTCTCGGACGGTCTGAGCGTGAGTGGCGGGCATAAGGGCTAGGTACTCTAGGTAGCGGGTTCGATTCCCTTCCAAGGCGAACTTTATCCTAAAAAGATAAGGTTCGTTCTCGGAACGGCTGACGGCTTTTCTCTCATTCTGTTTTCCTTCTCTTTCTGATTTCGGGACGATAAGACCTCAGCAGTTACAGTTCGTTCTATCAAACGTCTTAAAAAAAAAAAAAAAACTTTCTTCAACGTATACCCACTAACCCACCTATCACACTCTACCTTTCAGACATATAGTATAGGTATTACTTCTGTCAATCTGTCAAACCTCTAAAAAAGTTCATTTAGTTTTTGTCACCGAAGTCTCGAACCCAGGACCTCGCACTGGCTGGTATCTCATTAAACCATTTCGCCTCACAATGACCTTGACCGCAGTTAGAACCGCTATTGGGTGACATTTAGTCATCGCTATGCCACTTTGCCGCAGTCAAGTAGGTCACAGGCAAAAGTCTACAGGTTCGGATTTCACTGCATCAGTCTCTCTCTCAAACGTATTGTATTCGGCTTCACTCTATCTACCACGGGACCAGGGTGTGTGCGAAGTTCTACATCATGGGGGGGTAAGAAAAGGAGGAAACTTCCCATTGATGTGTTGGGTCAAATAACGTTACCTGCATCAGCATCCAGCATCAGAATCCCAAAAGAATAAACACGTAACAGCTTGAAACCTTTTGGAGTCTGCCAATCGAATTGCTGGAACCATTGAGGAAAGAAAATTTTGGGAGATCACCAGGACAACAAGCTTTATTGTCAGTCTAGTTAGCTTGGAGGGTAGCGCGTCTGCCTTGTAAGCGTTAGGCCGCTGGTTCGATATCCGCCCCGGGCAGGAATTGCACCCAAAACCTAGAGTGAAAAGGAAAATTTTGGGAGATCACCAGGACAACAAGCTTTATTGTCAGTCTAGTTAGCTTGGAGGGTAGCGCGTCTGCCTTGTAAGCGTTAGGTCGCTGGTTCGATATCCGCCCCGGGGAGGAATTGCACCCAAAACCTAGAGTGAAAAGCAATAAGTTTGAAATCCAAAGTTAAGTACGGGAGCAAATTTTCATGTTTCGGTAAACATAACTCTATAAAAAGTAGAAAATTTTTGGGATTGCATTATGGAGAGATCTAGATACCTTATTAGATGTACCTACATTCCTTATCTACCGATCGACCAACCACCAACCGACTGCGGACTGTAGATAGTTGGTGCACAACATCACCAACACCCTGTTCTTGCAGTTTTAATAATTCTTTTATGACTACCTAGGTACCTATTTACCTATAATTCTCATCTTATGAAGTAATTATCATCTCTCTCTCTCTCTCTCTCTCTCTCTCTCTCTCTCTCTCTTGTCTGTTACCGAATACATATTTTGATTAAAAAAAAAAACTCAACTTTGGATGTTCTACGTTTGCCAGACGTCATATCAATCTAATGTTTACTTTTTCTAGCAAAAACATTTCAACCTCAAACCCCATTAGTCTCAAGGCATTTGATTGGTCAATTTTGACTTGAGACTGATCTAAGAACGATCATTCTTGTTCATAAATACGAGTGTAAGTTTGAAATCCAAAGTTAAGTAAGTACGGGAGCAAATTTTCATGTTTCGGTAAACATAACTCTATAAAAAGTAGAAAATTTTTGGGATTGCATTATGGAGAGATCTAGATACCTTATTAGATGTACCTACATTCCTTATCTACCGATCGACCAACCACCAACCGACTGCGGACTGTAGATAGTTGGTGCACAACATCACCAACATCCTGTTCTTGCAGTTTTAATAATTCTTTTATGACTACCTATACCTAGGTACCTATTTACCTATAATTCTCATCTTATGAAGTAATTATCATCTATCTCTCTCTCTCTTTCTCTCCCTCTCTCTCTCTCTTGTCTGTTACCGAATACATATTTTGATTAAAAAAAAACTCAACTTTGGATGTTGCCAGACGTCATATCAATCTAATGTTTACTTTTTCTAGCAAAAACATTTCAACCTCAAACCCCATACGGGTACCTAGTTCTCGATATCTTGCTTTATAAGCAATTCATAACTGAGGGCAGTTAGGAGAAATGTCAAATTACTGTTAAGGTAGAAACGTACATCACGTGACGTGATGGCGGTGTGGCTGTCCTCAACAGAATAACCTACAATATTGTGGGAAAACTTTCAACTACATCTTTCTGACTTCCCATGAGCTCACGCACGTGACATGATGGTAGTTCGTTTCTTCCTTTAGGAGGAGACGAGTTTTTTTTTTTTTTTAAACGTACATATGTAAATCTTTGGAATGTTATTTTACTTTTCTACCTATTAGAAATGGGCCTCCATTTTTTTTTATTTATTATTATTTTTTTTTTAAATCGAAGATCCAATCAACTGAAGCCACAGTTGTAAGAAATGACTTCGTCATTAGTAGATGATGTGAATTCTCAGACTTTGAGTCACTCAAGTATCCGATTCTCTTTTGATCAAGCCCATTCAAACTTAGCTGTATTATTGCACAAGGTAACATATTACCAAGAACGGTAAGACCTTATATTGTCAGATGCCTCATAAGCAGTGGCAGGTCCCTATTGTAAAATGAGACAGGTACCTAGCAGCTATTGCATTAACATGGGCGATGACTGATGAGTGTGTACGAAATTTCAAACCCATTTGTCCGTGTCTACCGTCGGATATTTGATATCTACGACCTACGATAACTGATAAGACCTCTCGCTGATACCTTTCGTACCATAAAGCTACCTCGGTGGTGTAGTGGTCAAGGCGCTCGCAAATGTTAACAAGCATCAATTGAGACCTAATTGTTCATTTTTGATGCTTTCAGTTGCATGTTTTCCCCCTGCATTGTGACGTTAATGTATTTACTGTCACGTTATCACGTGTGCCTCTCCTGTATCATACCATTATGTTAAATAACACTAATTAACACACTACTTACTTCTTGTTTTGATTGATGGGTTCACTATGCATGTTAGACTGTTCATCCCTCACATGATTACCATCTGCGTGAGGAAAAATAACCAAGATCCGGCCAGAAGCAGAAGTATCATTTAATTTATCTATTGACGACGATTCGAAATTATATCCGGCCCAAAGGGCCATTATTTTATTTAGTTTTTCACGTCATCACCAACTGAAAATTCTATTCGGCACGAAGGACCAAAAAGAGGTAATTTTCTGATATCACTTCTTTAATTTTTAACTGGGCCGACCCAGGGTCACCTAGGCACTAGGCCGACATTTTTAAACAGGAATTTTGCCTTGTTTTTACGTTTTGTTTTTTGAGGGGCTATTTATTTACTATAGAAATACGAGAATGACAATCGATTTTTTTTTTTAAAGATATTTGATTGAGGGAACTGTAATTGCTCAGGTTTTGTGGTCCCAAAATCGAATGGTAAAATAATTGCCAGAGTAATCTCTATCATTGAAAGCAGATTCTGCTCCCAATTTTTCGTGTCTGCTGAAAATGCTGGATCTCGATTCCTTCAACCTTCTCTCAATTTCAACTTGGCAATGTTTTTCCTTCTCAAATTAATACCTAAATACGGTACCTATTATTAACATGAAAATAAAAGGAAAACATTGCCAAGTTGAAACCGTCCACAGTTCCACACTGCTTCGGAAACATAGATTCCCCTCGTCGATTGACGGTCGTCGACTATGTGTGGACAGAGCTTAAGACTCTAGTATCTTTTGCTCGAAATGACTGCTCGAAATGACAATAACGATTTTTTTTTAAGGATGAGTGTTCCACCGCCGTTTTTATTTCGTAGCAATGGAACAACTGCTACATTAGACGCTTGTGACCTGTGTCATATATGAAGAAGAATGATGGAACAGAACTGATAGAGATCTAGATATGGAGCAAGTGTAAGCAGCAGAGAAGAAAAGAGTTTACGAAGTATGTGATACGTAGTAATGAAAATGTGAAAAGAAGTAATGAACACCGAGGGAGGAAGAAAAACTGCATCTAGATAATATGAAGCAAAAGATTGGATTGAAGAGCTCCTTCAGGAGAACCCTACCACTATAAATAAAGCCTAAAAAAGAAGAAACATTGAAAATGAAAGAAACGCAAGACCACGAAACCAGAACAGTGCACAAGAAGGAAGAAGGGAGAGCCATTAACATATAATGAGGTCACAGTGAAAAAGGAAAGTAAAAAGGCCTCTCATTACAGCATTTACACCCGTTAACCCCTACAAATGTACCAAGGAAATTTAGGAAAGAAATAACCCATATGAACCTCACCCAGCCTCACTTGAGTTGGGAGAGGTTTATGTGAGGAGGCCAATATAGCTTGGTAGATTGTCGCCGAGTAAAACCCCCGTCACTAAAAAAAAAAAAAAACTCAAGCACGTGTAGGTAGTGTCTACAGATAAAACCCTAACAACTAACAACACAATGCTGTTTCCTAAGTCATAACTTTTGAGACCAACCTCAGTGGTGTAGTGGTTAGCTCGGTGGACTTCGGATCTGGAGGTTGATGGTTCTGAGTCCAAGTCAAGTCATAAAATTTATCGTAGTGCATTAAACATCAGGGAACGACATTTGAGACAAGCATTTATGCTTAACACAATTAACATTCCTTTTTTTTCATAACTTTTGAGAAACTGGTAAAACTTTTCATAACTTTTGAGAGACCAAAGTTTACAAAGAACGAATCAATATTCATTTGTTCATCAATTGATTGATCGTGGAAGCGTTAAACTTTCGAGAATCTTGACGTGCCTTGGTCGTGCGGGTATCACCAAGTCAAATATTTACCCAACCAGACATCGTCTCATAACTGTAAGCTCGGCTCGGAGTGTCACTTTGTCGATGTTTCATATACAGGAGGTTCTTCAAGGATTTGGAGAAGCCAAAGTTAGCGTCCACAGTCCACGGCCGTTGATCGACCGTCAGTCGATGTCGACTGAAACCGTCCACATCTAGGTTGCCCTCGGCTGAAACCGTCTGCTTCGGAAACATAGATTCACCTCGTCGATTGACGGTCGTCGACTATGTGTGGACAGAGCTTAAGTCTCTAGTATCTTTTGCTCGAAATGACAATAACCACTCGATTCTGGTGTTCTCGTGTTGACCCAGCACCTAAATGGGAAGTATTGTGTCTCTTCTCGCCCATCTGATGAGAGGCATACTACGGGATGGGCAAATTTATCGTAGTGCATTAAGCAGGGAACGACATTTGAGACAAGCATTTATGCTTCACACAGTTAACATTCCTTTTTTTCCATAACTTTTGAGAAACTGTAATGGAATAATTATATGCTTTTTCTGACGAAGGAGGGCAATATAGGAAAAAGCCAGCCGTTCCAAGAACGAACCTTATCCGTTCAGGATAAAATCAGCCACAAGCGGCAATAAAACCTGCGACCTAGCGCATACAAGGCAGACGCGCTAACTAGGCTGGCAGTTGTACGATTTTTAGTCCCGTGGAGTAGCCGCTACCAAAGTTTACAAAGAACGAATCAATATTCATTTGTTCATCAATTGATTGATCGTGGAAGCGTTAAACTTTCGAGAATCTTGATGTGCCTTGGTCGTGTAGGTATCCCCAAGTCAAATATTTACCCAACCAGACATCGTCTCATAACTGTAAGCTCGGAGTGTCACTTTGTCAATGTTTCATATATACAGGAGGTTCTTCAAGGATTTGGAGAAGCCAAAGTTAGCGAATCACCAAATCCATCTGTTTAGTTTTGAGAATCAAGCAAAGAAAGTGAGGGCAGCAAGCATTGTGTATCCGGGGGACTCGCTCCTGTGAGAGGGACCATTGGATTACTATTGCTGTAATCGTTAATGGTTAAATGAGTCATTCGACTGCATTAAACATTAATTAATCATAATATTATGGTCTGAATAGTCATGTGATTGAAAAGGACGGAAAATGTAACCAGAGAAAAGAACAATGAGGTCTGGTGCACAGTGGGAACTGTAACTGCTAAGGTCTTATCGTCCCGAAAACGAAGAGAGGGAGAGGACGATACGAGGATGGAGTATCCTGGTTTGGATGAAGAGTGGTCCCCCGTTCGATCAAAGAAGAGATGAGGCTTTCGTTTGTTTGAGACTGACACTCGTATTTATGAACAAGAATGATCGTTCTTAGATCAGTCTCAAGTCAAAATTGACCAATCAAATGCCTTGAGACTATGCTTAGCACGAACTTAAGAGCCAGCATTTTGTTCATAAATATGGGTGTGAATGTTTAATGAATCTCAATTACACATAGGATTACACTTGATGCTAGAAAGTTTCAACACAAAACTCGAAAACTTACAAGCATACGAGGATGGAGTATCCTGGTTTGGATGAAGAGTGGTCCCCCGTTCGATCAAAGAAGAGATGAGGCTTTCGTTTGTTTGAGACTGAATTTTTAATAAATCTCAATTACATATAGGATTACAATTGATGCTAGAAAGTTTCAACACAAAACTCGAAAACTCACAAAACTTGCACTGATGAATGCAGACGAGAAAGCAATACAGGTCACACAGCATGACAGCACTGGAAAAACACAAATTCCCAGTTTTTGGTGATCTTGAACACGGAAAGTAGGTAACAACTAAATTAATCAGTCCACCTTGTTCCTTGTTGTAGTATAACCCATCAGCCTGTTAATTTTCTAATTAAATTATGATGTTCCTACACTTCCTACTTATGTAGATACTATCTACATGAGAAATCAGTTATATTATCTCTGGATCTCTTCACATGATCATTGATCATGATCAGTATTGATAAGGTTAAGCTTGATGGATTAAGTTCCCATAATGAAAGTCACACCCTGTTCTTTCCATTCAATTCTGTTTTAAGGTCCTCACTAGTCGATGTAATCAAAGTCTCCCTGAATTCTTATATTTAAGGTGCGTACACAATTCCGCATTGTGGTAATTCTGCACGGACTAGGATCAACACAAATTCCCAGTTTTTGGTGATCTTGAACACGGAAAGTAGGTAACAACTAAATTAATCAGTCCACCTTGTTCCTTGTTGTAGTAACCCATCAGCCTGTCAATTTTCTAATTAAATTATGATGTTCCTACTTATGTAGATAATATCTACATGAGAATTCAGTTATATTATCTCTGGATCTCTTCACATGATCATTGATCAGTATTGATCACCCTGCATTTTAAAGTTTCATAAGGTTAAGCTTGATGGATTAAGTTCCCATAATGAAAGTCACACCCTGTTCATAATTCCATTCAATTCTGTTTTAATGTCCTCACTAGTCGATGTAATCAAAGTCTCCCTGAATTCTTATATTTAAGGTGCGTACACAATTCCGCATTGTGGTAATTCTGCGCGGACTAGGATCTAGGTAGTTATGTACCTACCAAAATTGTACTAGCGTACACAAAAAGTCCACTTTGAGGCTTAGGTGAGAAACCTTATAAGAATCTATGTACCAGCACGTTCACAGTTAAAATGTTTTTACTGTTTTTATCTAAATAGATCAGTTGCGCTTACCTTTGTTTGAGACTGAATTTTTAATAAATCTCAATTACATATAGGATTACAATTGATGCTAGAAAGTTTCAACACAAAACTCGAAAACTTACAAAACTCGAAAACTTACAAAACTTGCACTGATGAATGCAGACGAGAAAGCAATACAGGTCACACAGCATGACAGCACTGGAAAAACGCAAATTCCCAGTTTTTGGTGATCTTGAACACGGAAAGTCGGTAACAACTAAATTAATCAGTCCACCTTGTTCCTTGTTGTAGTAACCCATCAATTTTCTAATTAAATTATGATGTTCCTACTTTATGTAGATACTATCTACATGAGAATTCAGTTATATTATCTCTGCATCTCTTCACATGATCATTGATCACCCTGCATTTTAAAGTTTCATGAGGTTAAGCTTGATGGATTAAGTTCCCATAATGAAAGTCACACCCTGTTCATAATTCCATTCAATTCTGTTTTAATGTCCTCACTAGTCGATGTAATCAAAGTCTCCCTGAATTCTTATATTCAAGGTGCGTACACAATTCCGTATTGTGGTAATTCTGCGCGGACTAGGATCTAGGTAGTTATGTACCTACCAAAATTGTACTAGCTTACACAAAATTGTACTAGCGTACACAAAAAGTTCACTTTGAGGCTTAGGTGAGAAACCTTATAAGAATCTATGTGTACCAGCATGTTCACAGTTAAAACGTTTTTACCGTTTTTATCTAAATTGCCTTTAGGGATGAGCTATTCATTTTGGGGCCAAGTCAAGACTTTGGGTCGGGGTTGTGCTCTTAGGTATAGGAAGCTATTCCCCTAGGGTTGCCAGATCATTTTCAGCCCAAAACGGGACAAGCGACCAAAAAAAAAAACGGGATTTTGGATAAAAATACGGGACGAGCAGCTTTTTTAAACCCCCCCATCTTATGTAGATACTATCTACATGAGAATTCAGTTATATTATCTCTGCATCTCTTCACATGATCATTGATCACCCTGCATTTTAAAGTTTCATGAGGTTAAGCTTGATGGATTAAGTTCCCATAATGAAAGTCACACCCTGTTCATAATTCCATTCAATTCTGTTTTAATGTCCTCACTAGTCGATGTAATCAAAGTCTCCCTGAATTCTTATATTCAAGGTGCGTACACAATTCCGTATTGTGGTAATTCTGCGCGGACTAGGATCTAGGTAGTTATGTACCTACCAAAATTGTACTAGCTTACACAAAATTGTACTAGCGTACACAAAAAGTTCACTTTGAGGCTTAGGTGAGAAACCTTATAAGAATCTATGTGTACCAGCATGTTCACAGTTAAAACGTTTTTACCGTTTTTATCTAAATTGCCTTTAGGGATGAGCTATTCATTTTGGTGCCAAGTCAAGACTTTGGGTCGGGGTTGTGCTCTTAGGTAGGAAGCTATTCCCCCCTTTTTTTCTCTTTTGAAGAGGTTTCATAGAGAAAACTCTAACTTGGGAGGTCATCTTGTCCCGAAATTCAAGACAGGAAGACAGGAGAGGAGAAAGCAAGCCGTTTCCTGGATCAACCTTATCGGCCTTTGAAAGCTTGATCCTCAGCCAGCAATAATACGTTAAATTTCAGCGAGCAGAATTGCCCAACCCTGCCGCAATTCGTGGTATGATCGTCAAATCACACCGATTTGTCGCAAAGATACCTCAGCTCTGCTGCGGCCAAATGTGTATTGTGTAGTGTGTACACACCTTTAAGTTGCGTGCAAAGTTATTGGCAAATAGGTAGTTATATTAAATCATTCATGGTTAATTAAATAATAACACACATCAGCCCCGCATGTGATTGAAGAGTCTTGATAAATAATAGATTGTAAATAAACCACGAGCTTGAAATTAATTTTACGACGATATAAAGATAATCAGATGGCCTGGACTCAACAAGGCATTTCCTAGGTCCTAGCTTCCTAATAATTCACAGGAAGTCTGAAAATGATAGAAACGATGGAAAATATGAGATACCATACTAACATCATTTTATTATTCTACCACTGAATTGTGTCAACTATCAGATATTAATTAAATATCTGATATTAAACCTGGGATGTCAGATGTTAATTGATAAACTGATAGATATACCTATCGTAAAGATCCTTATCCGAGACCTTGAAATGAAGCGCAACAAATTCATCAGTCCGGTACCTATGGTCAGTAGGATAGAGGCAGGTAAACGTGAAATGCCCCACGTAGGTAAATAAACACTATGTAAATGACCAATTATTACCTATACCCACATAGTTTCTCTGCTAAATTCTTGTCTACTTATTTTACCAACTGTCTATGGAATGGTAACTATTTTGCTTTGTCGGACCGGTTTCACCTGGGATTAGAGAATTTATCGGAAAAACTTTTTCCTTAATTATGTCATAAAAAACCGTCCGATTAGAAAAACCCAAGTAAGTGAATTAGATTAATGTTTCCATCCCTAATTTGAGCTTCATAGCCTTCAAAAATTTATACTTTACAGATTTAATGGAGACTTAAATTCTTAAATAATAAAAAATAAATATACCCACATAGTTTCTCTGCTAAATTCTTGTCTACTTATTTTACCAACTGTCTATGGAATGGTAACTATTTTGCTTTGTCGGACCGATTTCACCTGACAGCATCATCAGGGATTAGAGAATTTACCGGAAAAACTTTTTCCGTAGTTATGTCACAAAAAAACCGATTAGAAAAACCCAAGTAATTGAATTAGATTAATGTTTCCATCCCTAACTTGAGCTTCATAGCCTTCATAAATTTATACTTTAAAGATTTAATGGAGACTTAAATAAAAAAATAAATTTTCCTGAGGCTGGAAGATCCAAGAACGTGATTTGGAGTCCTCAAATAACCATTTTGGAAGACAAGGAAAATCAGAGAAAAAACTAGAATCCTTCGCAGTAAAATTAAATTGTTCAACAAGAAACGGAAAATTCATTTACAACGCGTCAGTAAAAATGTTAACAAGCATCAATTGAGACCTAATTGTTCATTTTTGATGCTTTCAGTTGCATGTTTTCCCCCTGCATTGTGACGTTAATGTTAATGTATTTACTGTCACGTTATCACGTGTGCCTCTCCTGTATCATACCATTATGTTAAATAACACTAATTAACACACTACTTACTTCTTGTTTTGATTGATGGGTTCACTATGCATGTTAGACTGTTCATCCCTCACATGATTACCATCTGCGTGAGGAAAAATGACCAAGATCCGGCCACAAGCAGAAGTATCGTTTAATCTATCTATTGACGACGATTCGAAATTATATCCGGCCCGAAGGACCATTATTTTCATTTAGTTTTCCACGTGATTGTCTGATCGACAAATCAAAATTCCATCTGGCCCGAACCCGAAGGACCAAAAAGGGCAATTTTTTGATATCACTTCCATTTTTAACTAGGCCGACCTAGGCAATAGACCGACATTTTAAATAGAAATTTGGCCTTTTTTTCACATTGTTGTTTTTGAGGGGATATTTATTTACTATAGAAATATGAGAATGACAATCGATTTTTAAAGAGGTTTGATTGAGGTAACTGTAACTGCTAAGGTCTTGTCGTGCCGAAATCGAAGATAGAGGGCAAATTGAATGGTGAAATTATTGCCAGAGTATCACTGAAAGGAGATTCTGCTGCTGATAGACATTTCATACTATGACCAAGAAGGGTTAACATCTACGAGGAGCTGCACAGGATTTACCTTATTATCAACTCCTATTACTGGTGCATATGAATGTATCTACTTACCAGTATCCAAGGTACATACATACCTAATAGGTAAGTATCTAAATAACCAATGTAATTTTCTAATTTTCACTTGACAACTATAGGACTCAACGACGCAGAAAACACGAAATAAGTAGGTAGTCTATTAGGTAGATAGTTTTAGCGGATGCGGATTTTTGTTGTTGTTGTTGTGGTGGTTGTTGTTGTGGTTTTTGTTGTTGTTGTTGTTGTTGTTCCCAGCTAACTAGGCTGGCTAATAGAAAATAAAAACACTGCTAATCAATTCATATTTCACACTGAAAAGTTTGTAGGTACTTATAATCATTATTTATTCATATTGCAGTTCATTAATTTATTTTGTACTTATAATTAATTTATGTCTGAGTCTGGTTATCTGGGACTATGTAGTGAAAATTTACATTATTTTAATTTATATATAGTGGAAACTTACAAAGGATTTCCTCAATGTACTTAATATGCTAAGTATCTATACAATGAATAAGGGATAGGGATGTCCGTATTCTCCCTGTCTTAATTATTATAAAATTAGATAAAATAAGAACAAGTAAAAATAAATAAAATTAAATCAGTAAGGTGTTTGTTTACAACTGATGGTAAAGTCGCACGTGATTTCACCTGTTGTTTCCTCATATGTTTAGCCGCCTCTGTAATGTTTCTTACCACGTGTTTCACGCTGACGTGCTACATGTGTTAAAAGCATTGAAACAATTCTTATCACGATAAAAAATATCCATCTGTAGATTTTATCTATCTATTAGATAGATATTAGATAAAATCGATACATATTAAAAACATCAACTACTATGTATGTACAATAATTGTAGATAGGTATGTACCTACCTACTTATTCATAGGTAAATAATTTAAATATATAACTTTTTGTTGTTGTAATATTCATACCTACCAAAGTACTGAGGTATTTCTACAGAAATTTTATGACTGACATTTCTTACGACGCGACGCACCGCTTATATTATTATTATAGGTACCTATAATCGTCACACGCCATGGCAGAGAGAGAAATTTGGCAGCAAATGATGATGCCAGAGTTCTATGTCATGTCCCTAGACCGGCCATCCACATTACACTTTGCCTGTGCAAGCAAAACTGTGCAGGTAAACCTATTCTGCGAAATAATTGAGATAGGGCCCTTAACTTGCATAGCATTCTTCTAGAGCAATCTAACACGAAAGCCCAAGTACAGATTGGAAACATTTGTTTGTGAAGAGTTGCGCAAATGTTGCGAAACGTAAATGTTTCACATGTTGAGCAAAATGAGATAAAACCTAGTGTAAGACAAGAAAAATGTTTCATAAGTCAGTCTGATTTGGAGAGTAAAAAAGTTGCGAGATAATTCTTGCAAAAACATTTCTGGATTGTTGAGAAACAATGTTTCTGAAGAAAATGTTGATGATGGCACAAGACAAGACTAGAAAACTGCCACGCATGGCCCGGTACTTAGTCATAGCGTAAATACATTTTTAGCATTACCTGCATTACCCACTTGACATACTTGTGTTGCAATGGTGTTGCATAGGGGTTGACTCATCAGAATCAGAAATTGAGAATTTCGTTGACACTCAGACTAAAGTTATTTCCACGTGTATGCCACTTTGTTTTCCACAGATTTTGATCTGATTGATCCATCAAAAATTTCATATTGATCTAGAGAAGATTCATCAATAAGTTCATCAAGTTCGTTTTTGAAAGGTCCCGGTCAATTCTGGGAGAGAGCGCAGAGTTTTTTTTTTTTTTTTTTTTTGAGGAG
>NW_007379219.1:0-26075 GCF_000475195.1 Diaphorina citri | reverse complement strand
CACCTTTTGGCGGTTTTTAGCCGGATTTATGGCGGTTGGGCGTCTTGGATTACCAAAACTCAATGTAGGAACAGGTGAAAACGACCTGATGTATGGGTTTAAAGTTCAGAGATCGAAAACGAGGGCTCTATTATTATTTAAATAGTGGCTTGCGCGGTTTTTTCGCCAGTTTATGGCGGGTTGGCGTCTGGCATAGAATTGGTTTTCAAAACACAAGCGTAGGAACAGTGTAAACTGTTGATGGTATGGTTTAAAGTTCAGAGATTCGAGAAGTGCAAGAGCTCTATAAAACAAATGTCTGTCTGTCTGTGTGTGTGCCTTGGTTGACTTTCGTGGTTCAAAACATAGAGAGCGCTAGCAGCTAAACGTTGACTGAGAAGTCACGTACCAGTGGGAGTACTACACTATGTGTCCTTCGCCCTATCCACCCCCGGCAAAACGATTCAACGATATTATTAACTTATTTCGCTTTTGGCGTTTTTTCTTTAGGGAACTTACTGCATGGTGTAACATATATGACACACTAAGGTTTTACCGGTATATCTCGGTTAAAAAAAAAGATAAAATTTTTTTAAAAAGAATGGGTATCTTAGAATTCTCTAAGGCAACACATATATTTTTTTCGGCAAAAAAGAAAAAATCATGCACTTAAGGGTTAATGATTCTAACGATGTGCAAAAGTGCGTCCTTGTCTAATTAGTATGCGCACCGGAGCGCAATCGGCTGACAAATGACATAATTGTTATCGCATTAGACACTTGCACTGTCACTGTTTGTTACTAAATCTATACTAATACTATCTAGGTACTAATGTACCTATGTAGCTGATTGCTAGTTTCCTAGTGATCTAATTCTGTTGGAATCGATATTTTCAAGTAGCCATCAGCCTAGCTATTGTTGGCTTGGAGGGCACCTGCCTAAGTCACTCGATTCCCGCTCGGGGCAGCATCCTATTGCGATAAGGTTCGTTCTGGGCTGGTTTTCTCCAGGGTTTTAAACCCCAATCCTTCCAACACCGTGAGATAGGTGCGTTGCCTATCACGAACACGGAAATATAAATATACAAGTTAGCTACCTATTTTAATAAGTGAATATAAAAGTGCAATTTTCAGTATTTTCCAAGCTGCAAAAAATTCGATCAAGCATGCATAATAATAAATAATTAATACCTAATCATAATTACCCAGATACATACATAGATACTACCTATAATTATGATTTATTTAAAGTCAATAATAAATGCAACCATTAATGTGTTTGTGCGCATACGTTTCTGCGCAGTTCTTTCTGCTCCTCCGCTAGCGCACTTGCATAGTGGTGCTACGTAAAGGACGAAAAAAACAACTGCGTAAAGAATCACACAGGTGCATCTTGAAGTGAAGGTGCGATGATCTTCAATCATTCTTTCTCTCAGAAATATTTTTCACAGGTCTCCTGAATGTGGTGCTACTCAAATCGCGCCGTTTCAAAAGGATGACAGCGTAACCCCTGTGAAAGAAGAATATTGAACTGGCATATTGATGCCAAAATCACTTTTTCCAGCAAATCTCGTTCCCGTTAGGTAGCTCTATAAACTATGTTTATAGACTTTTTAGTCTTTCCTGAAAAGTTTACGAGTACAATATGTCAGATTTGCATATGCTAGCTGATTCAATGGAGCAGTTGCATTTGGGTAAAATTTATGATTAAAAGGTCGATTTTTATGAAAAAAGTTTTGAAAAATCCAAATCTGAGGTCAAAACTACGAAAAAATAACTGTAAAATGTCGAAAATTCAATTTTTATTCTCCGTCAGAGTCCTGAACTCTGACGTCAGACTTCAGGAGATGCGCAGAAACGTATGCGCACAAACATGAATTGCGCAAAAATGCATGCACACAAACTGGTTAATGTGTTGCCTGCGAGGGAGCTTTGCTCGGAACATTTGATGTGACGTCATACGGGAACGTATGCCGTGACGTCAGAGTTCAAGATTTATCGGTGTTTTTTAAATCGATTTATCTCGGGATCTAGAAGTCGTGGAAGAAAAAGAAAAGTTCCGGAATCCCTCATTTTCCCAGCTTTTTGACTTTGAAACATCCCTCAAGTAAGCGCAACTGTTCTATTACCCTGGTATTTTTTGTGGCTTTCTTTTATGTAGCAGGGTTCTTTCACCCCCACCAGTATTATTTTACAGTCCAATCAACATCGGCGCAATTTAATACCGCTCGGTTAATATCTAACTAGGCTGGCTAATAGAAAATAAAAACACTGCTAATCAATTCATAAAATAAAAAAAAAATCATATTTCAGACTGAAAAGTTTGTACTTACCTATAATCATTATTTATTCATATTGCAGTTCATTAATTTATTTTGTACTTATAATTAATTTACCTATGTCCGAGTCTGGGTACGCATAAGTAAGTGCTTTTCTAGGACTATGTAGTGAAAATTTACATTATTTTAATTTACATAGATACACCTACGTATGGTGGAAACTTACAAAGGATTTCCTCAATGTAGGTACCTAATATGCTAAGTATCTGTACAATGAAGAAGGGATAAGGATGTCCGCATTCTCCCTGTCTTAATTATTATAAAATTAGATAAAATAAGAACAAGTAAAAATAAATAAAATTAAATCAGTAAGGTGTTTGTTTACAACTCATGGTAAAGTGTTTGTTTACAACTCGTGATTTCACCTGTTGTTTCCTCATATGTTTAGCCGCCTCTGTAATGTTTCTTACCACGTGTTTCACGCTGACGTGCTACATGTGTTAAAAGCATTGAAACAATTCTTATCACGATAAAAAAATATCCATCTGTAGATTTTATCTACCTATTAGATAGATATTAGATAAAATCGATACATATTAAAAACATCAACTACTATGTATGTACAATAATTGTAGATAGGTATGTACCTACGTACTTATTCATAGGTAAATAATTTAAATATAACTTTTTGTTGTTGTAATATTCATACCTACCAAAGTACTGAGGTATTTCTACAGAAATTTTATGACTGACACTTCTCACGACGCGACGCACCGCTTATATTATTATAGGTACCTATAATCGTCACACGCCTTGGCAGAGAGAGAAATTTGGCAGCAAATGATGATGTCAGAGTTCTTTGCCATGTCCCTAGACCGGCCATCCACATTACAGTTTGCCTGTGCAAGCAAAACTGTGCAGGTAAACCTATTCTGCGAAATAATTGAGATAGGACCCTTAACTTGCATAGCACTCTTCTAGAGCAATCTCACACGAAAGCCCAAGTACAGATTGAAAAACATTTGTTTGTGAAGAGTTGCGCAAATGTTGCGAAACGTAAATGTTTCACATGTTGAGCAAAATGAGATAAAACCTAGTGTAAGACAAGAAAAATGTTTCATAAGTCAGTCTGATTTGGAGAGTAAAAAAGTTGCGAGATAATTCTTGCAAAAACATTTCTGGATTGTTGAGAAACAATGTTTCTGAAGAAAATGTTGATGATGGCACAAGACAAGACTAGAAAACTGCCACGCCTGGCCCGGTACTTAGTCATAGCGTAAAGATATCTTTAGCATTACCCACTTGACATACTTGTGTTGCAATGGTGTTGCATAGGGGTTGACTCATCAGGAATGGAGAAATTCGTTGACACTCAGACTAAAGTTATTCCCACGTGTATGCCACTTTGTTTTCCACAGATTTTGATCTAATGATTGATCCATCAAAAATTTCATATTGATCTAGAGATCAAGATTCATCAATAAGTTCGTTTTTGAAAGGTCCCGGTCAGTTCTGAGAGAAAGCGCAGGGGTTTTTTTTTGGGGGGGGGGGAGTGTTTCACCGCTGCGCAGCGCGTTTATTTCGTAGCGTTCACAACTGCTACATTCCGGCCCTGAAAATACTTATGCATATTGGGAGTCTGCCCCTGGAAATACTTAAACATGCGTCACCAAACAGTTATAATAGAATAAGTTATAGTTAACAGTTATAATATGTTTAATTTTGCATAAGTAAACCGAATAGTGTTTGAATATAAACAAAACAGTAGTGTCTCTGATCTGTTTAATAATTCTATTCTATTCTATTCCATTCAGACTCTGTTTAATGATTCTAACGATGTGCAAAAGTGCGTCCTTGTCTAATTAGTATGCGCACCGGAGCGCAATCTGCTGACAAATGACATAATTGTTATCGCATTAGACACTTGCACTGTCACTGTTTGTTACTAAATCTATACTAATACTATCTAGGTACTAATGTACCTACCTATGTAGCTGATTCCTAGTGATCTAATTCTGTTGGAATCGATATTTTCAATTAGCCAGCCTATAGTTTATAGTTAGCTTGGAGGGCGTCTGTTTTGTAAGCGCCAAGTTGCATGTTCGATTCCCGCCCGGGGTGAATTTCATGCTATACCAATCGGGTTTGTTCTCGGCTGGTTTTTTCCAGGGTTTTAAACCCCAATCCTTCCAACACCGTGAGATAGGTGCAATGCCTATCCAAGGACACGGAAATATAAATATACAAGTTAGCTACCTATTTTAATAAGTGAAGATAAAAGTGCAATTTTCAGTATTTTCCAAGCTGCAAAAAATTCGATCAAGTTGTTAGATGCAAAAAATTCCATCAAGCATGCATAATAATAAATAATTAATACCTACCTAATCATAATTACCCAGATACATACGTAGATAATACCTATAGGTAATTATAATTTATTTAAAGTCAATATTAAATGCAACGCTTTTATAAGAAGGGACGAACCCTACTTGGGTTCCTTTTTAGGTAAAACTGCTTCTCTAATACAGAATACATATTGTTAAGAAGCAGTTGTAAAAAGAATCATGTTGATATCTCCATTATTCATCAAGATACACGAGTTTTTGTAAAATCCTCCCAATACTTTTCAATGAAAATCAAGAACTTCAAGGGGGTTTTTCTCGAAATTGGATTTTTTCCCTTCTTGCATTAAAACTCTTCAAAATCCTCTTTTGTAAAATCCTCTCAATACTTTTCAATGGAAATCAAGAACTTCAAGGGTGTTTTTCTCAAAATTGGATTTCCCTTCCTGCATTAAAACTCTTCAAAATCCTCTCTTGTAAAATCCTCTCAATACTTTTTAATGGAAATCAAGAACTTCAAGGGTCTTTTTCTCAAAATTGGATTTCCCTTCTCTTCTTGCATTAAAACTCTTCAATTATGTATACCAAGTTTCCTAGCTATCAAACTCATAAAGCTCAAAGGAAAATCCAACGCAAAATTATTGCGGAAATGAATAAAAAAAAGGTAGGTAATAATTATTTAAAGTAGGTACCTACATGTATAAGTACACCTACCTAACTATACGTCAATTACCTACGTACGTCAATATTAATGTCATTAAAAAAGTCCAATGTTAATACAAAAAGCGGCGTAAATATAATTAAATAAACATAGGTATGTGTATGTAGATTAAGAATCACTACCTATTCTATATTAAATACTCAGATAGTCATGTAGGTAGGTACATAAATACATCATGCATTCACAATGTAGATTTTAGATGTACCTTACTACCTAGCATCTACATAGATTAGATATTATTAAAAAAAATGTGGTAAAGTGAAACGACAAGTGACTTAATGTGACTATAGTTCATCCAGATCAATGTGACAGCAATGAGTCATCAACCCAAAATGAAAGAACCAATCAGATTAGATATTTTAAAAGGACGACTTGAAATGACAAGTGACTTAATGTGACTATAGTTCATCCAGATCAATGTGACAGCAATGAGTCATCAACCCAAAGTGAAGGAACCAATCAGATTGCAGGAAATCCTTAACATTGTTGCAATTGAGGTAAAGGTCCATTTTTGATAAACTCTCTCTTTTAAAATGCAGAGGTGGCTCTAAGTTCAGAGGTTGGATTCCAGAACAGGTAAGGTGGATATCGCCTTACCTGCCTTTGTTTCACTGTCGGAGGAAGCACTGTGCAATATAGACCAGAAGTTAGAGAAGTTTGAGCAAGGTGCTGATGATAATGGTTCTAGTCTGAGAGGTGAATGACATTTTGACTTAGGTTTACAGTGGGTTCCTATACTGTAGGAAGCCATGTGCTCCCATAGGTACCCATAACATCTATTCTATAGGTAGTTAGTACCTGTTTGTATAGCTAAATAGCTATAAAGTAGTTAGGTACCTATGTATGTGTGTGTGAACAAATTATACCTGGGAACTCTAGGTCTGATATTCACGGTCAATGATGAGTACCACTATAATAGGAAGTTTGTAGGTAGGTAACTCTTCATTTTTATCCGTGTTTTTCTCTTCTCTCTCTCTCTCTCTCTCTCTCTCTCTCTCTCTCTCTCTCTCTCTTTTCCTCCTCTGTAAAGTCCTCTTTCTTCGGGAAGAGAGGGAACTGTAACTTTGGGAGGAGGTTTGATAGAGGGAACTGTAACTTTGGGAGAAGGTTTGATAGAGGGAACTGTAACTTTGGGAGGAGGTTTGATAGAGGCAACTGTAACTGCTGAGGTCTTAATGTCGCGAAACCAGAGAGAGAAGGAAGACAGGATAGGAGAAAGCCAGCCGTTCCGAGAACGAACCTTATCTGCTCAGGATAAAGTCCGCCCCGGACGGGAATCGAACTCGCGGCCTTACAAGGCAGATGCGCTACCCTTCAAGCTATAACTAGACTGTTTGTAAGTGGGTTTTTTCTCTCTTTAACCCACTTCTCAAGTTAAACCCTTCAATAAATTGATGTCATATTTTTCTTTTATCTGTTCTAGGTGAGTGTCTGAATTTCCTGAAGCTGTATAATACCCACCTAGTCATCCTTCTATCAATTAAGATATTGCCAAGCAACTGAGCTGTATATCTAGCATTTGCGGTCAACCAAAGGTAAAATAAAGTAATGAAATTTGATACACCCCTCAAGGGGCTGTACGATCTACCTAAGATGTTAAGGCTGGCGAAGATAGCTGGGGCCTGTTTCCGAAACAACTTTACATTTCGCAAGTCACGAGAAAATGAGAAGACTGACCGGCGTGTAATTTGTCGGCGTGTGACCGTCAAACTGACAGGAATTAGTGGCTTATCCATGCCCAAAGTACCGTCCTCCTCACATTAACCTCACCCAGCGTGATTGGGGCCGGGAAAAGCCAACAACAAGCGTTTGTCCAGATGGTCACCCATCCGGATACTGACCATACACAACGTTGCTTAACTTCAGAGATCCATTGTGAACTGGTGCATTTAATGTGCTATTTTTTCGAGATATTCTGTTGAGTTGTTTACATAGAGAATTGAGAAGTATACGTTCCAAAGGTAATTCTCTCGGGAACAGGCCCCTGTACAAAGTTTCATGAACCTTGGAACAGCCTTCGGCGTAATTCGAGTAAGTTGACAATGTACATTTTTCATCTACATACTTCTACATAGGGCAAAACATAAGGCCTTGCAACTTTTCATCTACATAGGCCAACGCATAAGACCTTGTAACTTTATTCCGAGAATATACCTCCTATAAGAACGTACAATGTGTTGAAGTTTCGTTAAAGTTTGTAACTTCGGAGAAGTTTGATGTTGAAGCATTTGAAGGCAACGTTTGTCCTGAAGGAATTCAGAGTTTTGTCCTTAAGGTAAAGCAAAAGATTGAAAAAATCCTTCTACGTCATTTAGCAGCATTGATTTTCCTGTCACCAACATGGTAGACTTAATTATTTTCTTGGAGAAAGAAAATGTCTGGGCGAGAAATTGAAAGTAATTATGGAAATTATTGGCGGCGCGGCGCGCGGCGTCGAAGGAATTTGACGCGAAAAGCGACGCGGGACGGTCGCGGGAATTTAAAGAATGACGGCAACACCCAATGTCCTCGGAGAGAATCATTTATTATCAATTATCATGAAGCAATAGATTTTATTATTAAATTAATTAATGACGGCAACACCCAATGTCCTCGAAGAGAATCATTAATTATCATGAAGCAATAGATTTTATTATTAAATCAATTATTAATATTGGTCTTTCTTGGGAGCAAATCTCGTGCCAGAGTAAGTTGTACACCGGAGGTTCCTGGTTCAATCCCTGCCAGAGTTGTATTTTTTCCTCCTCAGTGATTGACACACAGGGTGCAATTATTTATTAGCCTCGTGCCGAAGTTGAGTAGGTATATTCTTTGAATGAGTAGGGACCAATGGTGACATTGGAAAAATTACTAGATGCTGTAAAACATATGAATAAAACATGTAACGGGCGCTAACAGGCAGACAGACAAACTAAAAAAGTAGAAATCGTCGAGTTAATACAACTCGCTTCTTAATTATGTATTTAAATTACAAAACTTACAAAAGCAGCTCTCCCTAAACTTAAAAACTTAATCTGACGCATGATACGTCACTCCTTAAAATAAAACTCCTTAAAACTTAATCTGACTTATACAAACGCATGACGTATTCATGAGCTAAGGAGAGGAGTTCTGTCTTGTTTTTTTAAAAATAGACTTTCGGAAAGCATTCCCTGATGTGCTCTCTCATGTAAGTTAGCCATCAGCAAGAAATTGCAGAACAGGAACCGACAGCGCCATGTCAAAATGTCGTCGCCCCTTGTTACTCTTGTTAGGTACACAGAGTTTTCTCCTCCTTCTACTCTTCCTCCTCCTCCTCCTCCTTCTTCTTCTTCTTCTTCTTCTTCTTCTTCTTCTTCTCCTCCTCCTCCTCCTCCTCCTCCTTCTTCTTCTTCTTCTTCTTCTTTTTGTTCTTCTTCTCCTCCTCCTCCTCCTCCTTCTTCTTCTTCTTGTTCTTCTTGTTCTCCTCCTCCTTCTTCTTCTTCTTCTTCTTCTTCACCATGTCAAAATGTCGTCGCCCCTTGTTACTCTTGTTAGGTACACAGAGTTTTCTCCTCCTTCTACTCTTCCTCCTCCTCCTCCTCCTTCTTCTTCTTCTTCTTCTTCTTCTTCTTCTTCTTCTTCTCCTCCTCCTCCTCCTCCTCCTTCTTCTTCGTCGCCCCTTGTATAGGTACATGGGAGTCTTCTTCTTCTTCCTGCTTTTTTCATGTCGTGTTAAACTTGTAGACAGACGATGAAGAAGAAGAAGAAGAAAAGAGGGAGAAGAAGAGAAGGATGAGAAAATTCGGAGATATAGATGTAAGAGAGATAGAGGAGAAGAAGCAGGAAAAGAAGAAAAAAGAGGAGAAGAAGAAGAAGAAGAACATCAAAAAGAACAGAACAAAAAAAAAGAAGAAGAAGAACATAAAAAAGAAGAGAACAAAAAGAAGAAGGAGGAGGAGGATGAGGAGAAGAAGATAAGTAAATGGAAGAAGAGAGAGTAGACAAGAAGGCAACAAGCGTTGAAGTTTTTGATAATCATCTCCCTTTTCTTCTGTTTTCCCCCCTTCTCCTTTCCTTCCTTTTTTTCCACCTTCCTAATTTAAATTTGATCACGACTCTATTGTCTGGAAACTCATGTTAAAATTTTACAAGATTACATCGCCAAAAGGATATTCTATTGTTTCACGAAAAAAATGTAAAAATAGTATCTTGCAGCATGACACGAAATCTTCGTCTGAAAATTATCATTTTAATTAAAATCTCCAGACTAGACTGACTTTTCAGAAACCACCAGTTTAACCTCTACTTTTCAATGGAAATCAAGAACTTCAAGGGTGTTTTTCTCAAAATTGGATTTCCCTTCTCTTCTTGCATTAAAACTCGCATTCAATTATCAATTATGTATACCAAGTTTCCTAGCAATCAAACTCATAAAGCTCAAAGGAAAATCCAACGCAAAATTATTGCGGAAATGAATAAAAAAAAAGATAGGTAATAATTATTTAAAGTAGGTACCTACATGTATAAGTACACCTACCTAACTATACGTTAATTACCTACGTACGTCAATATTAATGTCATTAAAAAAGTCCAATGTTAATACAAAAAGCGGCGTAAATATAATTAAATAAACATAGGGTACACCTACCTAACTATACGTCAATTACCTACGTACGTCAATATTAATGTCATTAAAAAAGTCCAATGTTAATACAAAAAGCGGCGTGAATATAATTAAATAAACATAGGTACCTACCTATGTAGATTAAGAATCACTACCTATTCTATATTAAATACTCAGATAGTCATGTAGGTACATAAATACATCATGCATTCACAATGTAGATTTTAGATGTACCTTCCTACCTACCATCTACATGGATTAGATATTATTAAAAAAAAATTGTGGTAAAGCAGAGAGCTTCTTCACAACCTTTGTGGGTATCACAGCATTACTAAGTGCTTCCCTGAGGATTCATTCTCATCTACTCATATCATCTTTTTACACTGGTACTGCCACCACTGGTCGCTACTGGACTAAAGTAGCTACTAAGTAGCATTAAAGTAGCTACACTTTTACACTGGTATTGCCGCCACTGGTCGCTACTGGACTAAAGTAGCTACTAAAAGTAGCATTAAAGTAGCTACACTTTTACACTGGTACTGCCGCCACTGGTCGCTACTGGACTAAAGTAGCTACTAAGTAGCATTAAAGTATAGCTACACTTTTACACTGGTATTGCCGCCACTGGTCGCTACTGGACTAAAGTAGCTACTAAGTAGCATTAAAGTAGCGAGGTTGCTTTGATTTATTAATCGTAAATAACTTCACAAGCGTCTATTTAGATACAATAGTGCTCGCATAATAAAGTTAATGCAAATTTTCATAGAACATATTTATCGTCTTAATAAATAAAATTAATTTGTTTGTGTTTTTGTTTTTCCTTATACATTAATATGATGGAACAAAATTTTAATTTAATCTCATAAATAAGCGCAATGATTTAATTTAATAAGTATCTATGCAGTAATAATATTAGGGATTAGGATGCAATCTATTCTGAATTACACTGCCATTCACATTCATTAGTTTATACGACAGACAACAAAATTATACTAAATATTCTTTACGAAAGAAGAAAGAGGAGGAGGAGGAGAAGGAGAAGAACAAGAAGGAGGAGAAGAAGAAGAAGAAGGAGAAGTCTCCCTCTCTCTCTCTCTCTCTCTCTCTCTCTCTCTCTCTCTCTCTCTCTCTCTCTCTCTCTCTCTCTCTCTCTCTCTCTCTCTCTCTCTATCCTCCTCCTCCTCCTCCTCCTCTCTTTTTCCCCCTCTCTTTCCCTTCCGAACCAAAATATATTTATGAGCCCCCTCCCCTTTCTCTTCGAATTTTTAAATAGGTACACTTTTTGGATGGGAGTACCTACCTACATGCTCTTTTATAATTTCTTTTTCGAGATGTATTTTTCTCTTCTGATTTCTCATGTTCCCCTTCTTGCTAAATTTCCGTTTGGGTGTTGTTCGGTTTTAAATTACGAATACCTACCTGCCCAAAAAGAACAAGAATGAGAGGAAAACGAAGAAGAAGAATCAGAGAAAAAAAACCAATCAAACAAATTGATTCTCGTTCAACAAACGAGCATGCAGGAAGTCAGGAAACACAGTCGACATCAATTTTCATTTAGTTCCTTGAGGAAACCGTTCCGGTTGGGTAAAAGAGTACCTATGTAACAATCCTGTCATTAAATCCAAATCCCTGGAACGAAGAATAACAAGGAGGAGGAGGAGGAGAAGGAAGAGAAGGAGGAGGTGAGAAAAAGGGAGAGCAGAATTAGGAGGAGGAAAAAAGGAAGAGGAGGAGAAGAAGAAGAAGAAGAAGGAGGAGGAGGAGGAGGAGGAGGAGAAGAAGAAGAAGAAGAAGAAGAAGAAGAAGAAGAAGGAGGAGGAGGAGGAGAAGAAGGAGAAGAAAAATATCAGAATCCGTGGTTATTTATTACAAGGGTTTTTGGCATCTCCACTAATTTTGCAACAGATGCATCTAACATTGATGAAAATCGGTAGGTATTGTTGAAATAGTGATTTTGCCATATCCACTAATTTCTCCTTCATAGATAAAAACGAGATAGGTATTTTTGGTACCTATACCAAAAATACCATTAGTGTATAGAGTAAAATCACTATTTCAACAAAATACATACGTGTCCGATTTTCATCAAGATGTTACAAGTAAATCAGTGGCAAAATGTACAACCCTTATGTTATGAAAAATGTGAATGAGATTTGCAGGAAAAAAAGTGATTTTGGCATCTGCACCAATTTTATTTTTCCCACAACGCATTTTGTCATTGATGGTTAAATGGTTTGATCCCGAAAGTGGTTTTTCATGTACTACTGGAAAATGGTACGACTTTTCCGAAATTTCCTTTCGCCAAACGATGTAAACCGCCGTTTTGCATATTGCCTTAGCTAGTTTTCGCACTCCTTATGGCTAATCAGTTGAATTTTGTGTAATCAGTTTTTTAGGTATAGGTACCCATAAAATGGAGTACAGTTCTTGTTTTCCTACTGTTCATCTTGTTTTTCATTAGGTAGGTACCTAACTTGTTTTGCCTTTGGTACCTAATGATTCGAGATGATCTTTGTCTGAGAAATAATAATAATAATAATAATAATAATTACAGGTTTCTTGAAAAAGTGCTTTCGGCATCTCCACTGATTTTTCCACAGAGATTGTCATCTTTGGTCGGTAATGATGTGGGAAGGTATACGTAAATACCTGTTATAACTACTTAGGTAGTGGGTATTATTATTTCATTTTTATTGGATTGATCATCGGGTAACAATGTCACGTAGTTTGGTATTTCTTCTCACGTAGACTTACATACAAGCACTACAAGTAGATCAAATGTCCCGAGCAAAGCTCCCTCGCAGGCAACACATTAATGTGTTTGTGCGCATACGTTTCTGCGCATCTCTTTCTGCTCCTCCGCAAGCGTGCTTGAATACTGGCACTACCTATAAGCGGACGAAAAAAACAACTGCGTTAAGTTTGACTTCACACATAAATATTTGAACTCTTTCATTAGAACGGAAAATGAAAATTGAATTTTCGACCTTTTACAGTTATTTTTTCGGAGTTTTGATCTCGGATTTGGATTTTTCCCAACTTTTTACATTAGGAATTGACCATTTTTTTATTTATAATTTTTACCCATTTGCAACTGCTCCATTACAGGTTTCTTGAAAAAGTGCTTTCGGCATCTCCACTAATTTTTCCGCAGAGATTGTCATCTTCGGTCGGTAATGATGTGGGAAGGTATACGTAAATACCTATATTTTTCTAATTTTTGTTTTTATGACTACAATTTTTGAATAGCACTGGTTTGATAGCAGTCTTTAAGCCCTTTCTTTTGATGAAATTAGATCTTGGAAAAGTTCGTCCAGTTCAGACTTATGTGGCGTATGGTACAGGTGGGCCAATAAATGGTATATACGTTTTTTAGGTGGGCGAATAAATGGTACACTTACCATCAGGTTTTAGAAAAAGTGCTGTCGGCATCTCCACTAATTTTTTCGCAGAGATTGTCATCTTCGGTCGGTAATGATGTGGGAAGGTATACCTAAATACCTGTTATACCTACTTAGGTAGTGGGTATTATTATTTTATTTTTATTGGATTGATCATCGGGTAGCAATGTCACGTAGTTTGGTATTTTCTTCTCACGTAGACTGACATGACCTATTATATATACCTACTTAGGTAGTGGGTATTATTATTTTATTTTTATTGGATTGATCATCGGGTAGCAATGTCACGTAGTTTGGAATTTCTTCTCACGTAGACTTACATAGAAGCACTACAAGTAGATACTTAGATGGTATCCGCGATGACCCCTGACCGGTAATTTCCCAACATGGTGGACTTTTCCTCCTTGTTATCTCATTGTATCCGAGGGAGAGGTAGCGGAGGAAGAAGAAGAAACGGAAGAATAAGAAGAAGAAGAAGAAGCAGGAGGAGAAGAACGAAGAAGACTTTTCCTCCTTGTTATCTCATTGTATCCGAGGGAGAGGTAGCGGAGGAAGAAGAAGAAACGGAAGAATAAGAAGAACAAGAAGAAGAGGAAGAAGAAGAAGGAGAAGAAGAAGAAGGAGGAGGAAGAGAAGAACGAAGAAGAACGAAGAAGAAGAACGAACTTTTCCTCCTTGTTATCTCATTGTATCCGAGGGAGAGGTAGCGGAGGAAGAAGAAGAAACGGAAGAATAAGAAGAACAAGAAGAAGAAGAAGAAGAAGAAGAAGAAGAAGGAAGAAGAAGAATAAGAAGAAGAAGAAGAAGAAGGAGGAGGAGGAGAAGAACGAAGAAGAAGAAGAAGAAGAAGAAGAAGAAGAAGAAGAAGAAGAAGAAGAAGAAATTGAAAAATATTACATGTTTTATTTTTATAAATGGTTTTACATGATATACCTAAGACCTCCTAAGCTAAAAAATAACTTCTGAGGAGATCATTTTTTTCCTCATAATTCCTCAATTTACCTGCTCTTCTTTTATATTTACATATAGTTAATAGTTTAACAATATTTCTAAGTAGGTAGGAAGTAACAAAAAAAGTAACAAGAAGGAGGAGGAAGATGTACAATGAGAAGAAAAAGAACAGAAAGACGGAGAAAATCAAGAATAAGAAAACGAATAAATAGGAGAAGAAGAAAAGGAAGAGGAAGACGACGAAATAATTGCGATAGGACCACAATGATATTTGGGAGCGTTTGACCTTGGATTATGCTGTGGAAAATCTTTTGACACATTGAACTTAGACTTCTGGGAAGTCACAACACACATATGTATATTTCCTGGAACATAATTATGTCATAGCTGGCGAATCCAAAGCAATTGTTCTGACGAGAGTACCTACCAAATCTTTAACAAGAGAGCGTACCAACCCGAACAATAAATTAATGTGAACTTTATAGTCACAATACAAGTAGTGTAAGTACTATGTAAGAAAGGAAAATGACTTGCAAAGTTTCAACCATCCCAAACAGGCAAGACACAAAGATCTAAATATGGACCTTCCTAGGCCTCTGTCCAAATAGCAAACATGGGTTCATGGCCAGTACCTATGGATATGGAATTATACATAGCTGGACAATGGTCTTAATGTGAATCAAATCTGGACAATAGTGCCGAAATGTACCAACTTCAAACCAACCTCAGTGGTGTGGTGGTTAGCACGATGTACCTTTTTTTTCCTCTTAAGAAGAGGTTTGCTAGAGAGAACTGTAACTGCTAGGTATAAGGTCTCATCGCATCGTCCCGAAAGCGAAAAGAGAAGGAAGACAGGATAGGAGAAAGCCAGCCGTTCCGAGAACGAATTTTATCTGTTTAGGATGAAATCCGCCACAGGCGGGAATCGAATCCGCGACCTAGCACTTACAAGGCAGACGCGCTACCCTTCTAAGCTAGAACGAACAATATCCCATCAGGATAAAATCCGCCCCGGGTGGGAATCGAACCCGCGGCCTAGCGCTTACAAGGTAGACGCGCCACCAACCAAGCTAACTAGGCTGGCAAGAAGAGGTTTGATAGAGGGAACTGTAACTGCTAGGTATAAGGTCTCATCGTCTCATCGCATCGTCGCGAAAGCGAAGAGAGAAGGAATACAGGATAGAAGAAAGCCAGTCGTTCCGAGAACGAATTTTATCTGTTTAGGATGAAATCCGCCACAGGCAGGAATCGAATCCGCGACCTAGCACTTACAAGGCAGACGCGCTTCTAAGCTAACTAGGCTGACAGTGCGAATACACAAAGTTTCACTAGTACTTCTATGCACCTACTTGATGATATTACATCAGATGATCGATATAGATTAAGTTAATCACACAGGTGCATCTTGAAGTGAAGGTGCGATGATCTTCAATCATTCTTTCTCTCAGAATTATTTTTCACAGGTCTCCTGAATGTGGTGCTACTCAAATCGCGCCGTTTCAAAAGGATGACAGTGTAACCCCTGTGAAAGAAGAATATTGAACTGGCATATGCAAAAACCATTTATCTGATTTTTCTTCGATTTTTACTTCTTTTTCTTTTATTATTTTTTAATAGACGACGAAAATTAGCGGAGATGCCAAAATCACTTTTCCAGCAAATCTCATTCCTGTTAGGTAGCTCTATAAACTGTGTTTGTAGACTTTTTAGTCTTTCCTGAAAAGTTTACGAGTACAATATGTCAGATTTTGCATATGCCAGCTGATTCAATGGAGCAGTTGCATTTGGGTAAAATTTATGATTAAAAGGTCTATTTCTATGAAAAAAAGTTGTGAAAAATCCAAATCTGAGGTCAACACTACGAAAAAATAACTGTAAAAGGTCGAAAATTCAATTTTTATTCTCCGTCAGAGTCCTGAACTCTGACGTGAGACTTCAGGAGATGCGCAGAAACGTATGCGCACAAACATGAATTGCGCAAAAATGCATGCGCACAAACTGGTTAATGTGTTGCCTGCGAGGGAGCTTTGCTCGGAACATTTGATGTGACGTCATACGGGAACGTATGTCGTGACGTCAGAGTTCAAGATTTATTCAGATTTGGATTTTTCCCAACTTTTTACATAGGAATCGACCATTTATTTATAATTTTTACCCATTTGCAACTCCTCCATTGTGAAACAAGAAGACAGAGTAGGTAGGTGAAATTTCCTTAAGGGAAATTTTCGGAAACGGAACCTATTCTGATGGCGCGCCATCTTGAATATCTTATGATTTATATGTATAGTAATACAGGTGCTATTTCAGCTTGTCAAAGGGAACAGGTTATGTTTTCGAAAAATTCCCATAAGGAAAATACCTGTTTTGGACGTACATCACTTTCCAAGTTTCCATTAATATTCAAAAGCTAGTTAAAGTTCCAACCTTATTAAACCTATTATCGAATATCTATATCTTCATTATTGCTCCCCCACAAGTGGTACCCTTTGTCATCTTGGCAGCCTGCTGGTGAGCAGGAAGGCGGCTGTTCCAGCATTTCTCTCTCTCTCTAGCCAGCCTGGCTGTATAGTTAGCTTGGAGGGTAGCGCGTCTGTTTTAGCGCTAGGTGGCGAGCTCTCGATTGCCATAATAGGGGAACTTTTATTTATATCCTGAAGAGAAGAGACAAGGTACGTTCTCGGAACGGCTGGCTTTTCCCAATACCTTGTCTCTTCGTTGTTACAGTTCTCTCTATGAAACCTCTTCTTCTTCTTCTTCCTCTTCGTCGTGTTGTTGTTGTTGTTCTTCTTCTTTAAGAAGAAGAAGAAGAAGAAGAAGAAGAAGAAGAAGAAATTGAAAAATATTACATGTTTTATTTTTATAAATGGTTTTACATGATATAAGACCTTCTAAGCTACAAAATAACTTCTGAGGAGATCGTTTTTTTTTCCTCATAATTCCTCAATTTACCTGCTCTTCTTTTATATTTACATAGTTAATAGTTTAACAATATTTCTAAGTAGGTAGGTTTCTAACAAAAAAGTAACAAGAAGGAGGAGGAAGATGTACAATGAGAAGAAATAGAACAGAAAGACGGATAAAAGACAAGAATATGAAAACGAATAAATAGGAAAAGAAGAAAAGGAAGAGGAAGACGACGAAATAATTGCGAAATAAATGATATTTGGGAGCGTTAGACCTTGGATTATGCTGTGGAAAATCTTTTGACGCATTGAACTTAGACTTCGAGGAAATCACAACACACATAAATATTCATACCTACCAAAGTACTGAGGTATTTCTACAGAAATTTTATGACTGACATTTCTTACGACGCGACGCACCGCTTATATTATTATAGGTACCTATAATCGTCACACGCCATGGCAGAGAGAGAAATTTGGCAGCAAACGATGATGTCAGAGTTCTATGTCATGTCCCTAGACCTCATGTCCCTAGACCGGCCATTCACATTACAGTTTGCCTGTGCAAGCAAAACTGTGCAGGTAAACCTATTCTGCGAAATAATTGAGATAGGGCCCTTAACTTGCATAGCACTCTTCTAGAGCAATCTCACACGAAAGCCCAAGTACAGATTGGAAACATTTGTTTGTGAAGAGTTGCGCAAATGTTGCGAAACGTAGATGTTTCACATGTTGAGCAAAATGAGATAAAACCTAGTGCAAGACAAGAAAAAATGTTTCATAAGTCAGTCTGATTTGGAGAGTAAACAAGTTGCGACATAATTCTTGCAAAAACATTTCTGGATTGTTGAGAAACAATGTTTCTGAAGAAAATGTTGATGATGGCACAAGACAAGACTAGAAAACTGCCACGCATGGCCCGGTACTTAGTCATAGCGTAAAGACATGTTTAGTATTACCCACTTGACATACTTGTGATGCAATGATGTTGCATAGGGGTTGACTCATCAGGAATGGAGAAATTCGTTGACAAAGAAGAAGAAGAAGAAGAAGAAGAAGAAGAAGAAGAAGAAGAAGAAGAAGAAGAAGAAGAAGAAATTGAAATTGAAAAATATTACACGTTTTATTTTTATAAATGGTTTTACATGATATAAGACCTCCTAAGCTAAAAAATAACTTCTGAGGAGATCATTTTTTTTCCTCATAATTCCTCAATTTACCTGCTTTTCTTTTATATTTACATAGTTAATAGTTTAACAATATTTCTAAGTAGGTAGGAAGTAACAAAAAAGTAACAAGAAGGAGGAGGAAGATGTACAATGAGAAGAAAAAGAACAGAAAGAAGGATAAAAGACAAGAATAAGAAAACGAATAAACAGGAGAAGAAGAAAAGGAAGAGGAAGACGACGAAATAATTGCGATAGGACCACAATGATATTTGGGAGCGTTAGACCTTGGATTATGCTGTGGAAAATCATTTGACGCATTGAACTTAGACTTCGAGGAAATCACAACACACATATATATTTCCTGGAACATAATTATGTCATAGCTGGCGAATCCAAAGCAATTGTTCTGACGAGAGTACCTACCAAATCTTTAACAAGATAGCGTACCAACCCGAACAATAAATTAATGTGAACTTTATAGTCACAATACAAGTAATGCAAGCACTAGTAAGAAAGGAAAATGACTTGCAAAGTTTCAACCATCCCAGATAGGCAAGACACAGAGACCTAAATATGGACCTTCCTCTAGTCCTCTGTCTAAATAGCAAACATGGGTTCATGGCCAGTAGGTGTGGAATTATACATAACTGGACAATGGTATTAATGTGAATCAAATCTGGACAATAGTGCCGAAATGTACCAACTTCAACTTCAAACCAACCTCAGTGGTGTAGTGGCTAGCACGATGGACCTTTTTTTTCCTCTTAAGAAGAGGTGTAGCTGTTGTATTAACAATAATAAAACAAACAATAAGAGTATAAACAATAACACCCAGATTGACTTTATATCGTAAAGTAATCCCACGGATTTGGTCTGATTTTCAGTCAGTTTAAGTTGGTTTATATAAGGATCAATACTCGATCAATCGTTGTTGACATACGATTTAGATTTAGTTTTACGTAGGAATAACAAAATTTGATACAGATCACCAAAGTAGATAATGCTTCAAAAGTTAGTCCATATTGCACTAAACATAAAGTACCTAGGTACTTGTCATTAATGGACATTGGTAAATATTATGTAGTGAGTCAATCATCACTTGACCTTACAACGACGAGTGACTGGGGTAGACCTTAGAGTGTGCCCCTTCTGTAGGCAGAAGACTAGGTATTTCTTCAGCATATTGGCATATTCTTTAACAATTATTAAACTTTGCCACATCAAAAAAAGAAAAAAATCTAGTGGATACCAATGATAATTTATTGTTGGATATTCGCTGATTGTATACGCCGCGTAATATTGCAATAGTCTTTCCGTTCGGACTTCCACTACTTTTTTTTTCAGTTGATCAGTGGAAATTGGATCGTCTTGGAAAATAGTTCAACTGAATTTTCCGGAGTGCCCTTAAAACTTTTTTTAGTTTTAGTTGATTTTGATTTATGTTTTTTAATTGTGATTTTGTAAAATTTGTTTAACAAATTTATCACCTAAAATAAAATAATAAAATATTTGAATTAAATTTCAGTTTAATTAACCGTGTATATTTTTTTTTCTTCGGAATTTGATTTTTGGTTCCATCCTGATTTTTCCTGCAATTTCTGTGTTCGACAATTTAGTGTAAAAGAACACAGGCACCTAAAGAAATGGTGGACTTTTTCCAATTTCATGCAATGCCCAAAAATACATAATTAAAGTGGATCCATGAAAATCTGTGACGGTTAAAAATTTTTCGAAGGAATTTAGTGCAGTGCTATCCTACCTGTTCTTTTTCGGTGTACAAATAATTTTGGATTCGGCATAAAAATGGTAAGTTACTTATTCTTGTCGTACAATTTTTTGTCGATGGTGGGATTCGAACCCGGGACCTTCTACATGGCAAGCAAGCGCGTTACCACTGGACCAACCGTGCCCCCACTACTTTAAGGAGTTTTCTAGCCAGCCCGGCTGTATAGTCAGCTTGGAGGGGAGCGCATCTGTTTTAGCGCTAGGTAGTGAGCTCTCGATTGCCATAATAGGGGAACTTTTATTTATATCCTGAAGAGAAGAGACAAGGTACGTTCTCGGAACGGCTGGCTTTTTCCAATACCTTGTCTCTTCGTTGTTATACAGTTCTCTCTATGAAACCTTTTCTTCTTTTTCTTCGTCGTCGTGTTGTTGTTGTTGTTGGTATTGTTGTTGTTGTTCTTCTTCTTCTTCTTCTTCTTGTGGTTCCGTGTCCTAATGACCGTTGGGGTTCATAGTTTCCACTTGTTCTTGCAAAACACCTCCACTGTCTTCATTGCGAAAACCAACAACCTCATAATTCTTAACACAATTCCAAGCATTTCCTTAGATCTCTTATTCTTGCATACTATTTCCGCTCCTCTTTCTCCAGGTTCGATATGTGCTTAATGGGACATTCTCCAGATTATAAGATATTGTATAAGGCATACAATTGGGCCATTAAATTGATTGATTGTTCAATTTCTTGTCCAAATGAATGTCAACATCAAACTTTGAATATAAATAGGGGCCTACTGAAATATGAACGTAAGTATACCAAGTGTAGCTGTTGTATTAACAATAATAAAACAAACAATAAGAGTATAAACAATAACACCCAGATTGACTTTATATCGTAAAGTAATCCCACGGATTTGGTCTGATTTTCAGTCAGTTTAAGTTGGTTTATATAAGGATCAATACTCGATCAATCGTTGTTGACATACGATTTAGATTTAGTTTTACGTAGGAATAACAAAAAGTTTGTAAAAAAAAAAAAAAAAAAAAAAAAAAAAAAAAAAAAAAATCATCCCAAATGAAAATACTTTGACATTCGACAAATTTAATAAGTAAGTAGATAGGTATAGGTAGGTAGGTAATTGATGAGCTTTCAAGAATTCTCATATTCTCATCATCAGCGCGAGAGACATGTTGTTTGCTTAATCAATAATCACCCCTCAAAGCTAAATTTCGAAAGAAGGATTACCCACAACCTATTAGATATTTCTTTAAAGAGACGCTAAAATGGCCATTGTCAATGATTCTATCTTCATAGTTATAGTATTATCTACATAATTATGTAGGTAAATATATAATTAATAAGAAAAAAAAAAAAATAAATAAAAGAAGAAATCAATGTGACGATGACCTTTCGGTAGCGTTGTGCTCATCATCAGAACAATCAAATACTTAATCATTTTCTTATTGCCAAGATGAACTAATCTATAATTGAGGAGTCTATAATGTCGAAGTAATCCACTGTTGACTCATCTATTTATTTGATTCACACGTGTCTTGTCTGGTCGAGGACCAAGTAAGCTTATAATTCTATAGGTAATGTGAACTAATCTATAATTGAGGAGTCTATAATGTCGAAGTAATCCACTGTTGACTCATCTATTTATTTGATTCACACGTGTCTTGTCTGGTTGTAAGACCAAGTAAGCTTATAATTCTACTTATAGGTAATGTAATGCCAAAGGCCAACCCATTATCAACCACTTAACAATAAATAAAAGTGCAAATGAATGAATTAAAAAAAAAAAAAAAAAAACTTGTTTACATTATATCCTCCTGCAGTCAGTGTACTTGGCTACTTAATAAATAAAGTACACATACCTAGGTCAAGTACTTACCCAAAAGTTACCCGTAAAAAAAAAAACTATTGATTGAACGTTTTTATCTGAGGAGGGCCGTTATAAAGTCCTCCCAAGGAGTACTTTTAAATGAAAATCAAGAACTTTTAATTCGAAGTGTTGAGAAAAGTGGATGAAGAAAGAACTATAGAAAAGACAATAAAGAATAGGAAAGCAAGCTGGGTCGGACACATCCTCAGAAGAGATTGCATTCAAAGAAAAATCATGGACATAAAATTCGAAGGAAGTAGAACAAGGGGAAGAAGGAAGTTTGGTATGCTGACAGAAAGGAGGAAGGACTTACTCGTATGATCTTATGAACAAATGAAGAATGATGCCCAAGATCGAGAAAGCTGGAGAAGGTTCTGCCGAAACCTGTCATGTGACAGATCTACTATTAAATACTATCAACTCTATTATAGGTACATTTTCTTTTTACTCCAGTGATACCGCCAATAAGATGGTCGTTATTAAGTGGCTTCGCTTCTAGAGGCTAAGTGCACCCTGTATTCCAAGTAGGTATATAGGGCCGAAAAAGCTTCGAGCCTGCCCGAATCGAACCCGGGACTTCCAGTTAGTTTCTTTCTCTTGAACGTTTCCACACATAGTCGATGCCATCGATCGACGAGATGAATCTATTATGTTGTCGAGGCAGTGTGGACGGTTTCAATCGACATTGATCGGGTCAATCGACGTTGATCGGGTCGATGGACATTGATCGGGTCAATCGACGTTGATCGGGTCAATCGACATTGATCGGGTCAATCGACATTGATCGGGTCAATCGACATTGATCGGGTCAATCGACGTTGATCGGGTCGATCGACGGCGTCGACTGAGTGTGGACACAACTTAATATCTACCTACTCAATCTCGCGTTGGATACACCTCTGTAGGTATTGAAGTTGGATACACCGCGTTGGATACACCTCTGTAGGATACACGCGTTGGATACACCTCTGTAGGATACACCGCGTTGGATACACCTCTGTAGGATACACGCGTTGGATACACCTCTGTAGGATACACGCGTTGGATACACCTCTGTAGGTATTGAATGGGTTACGGAAATATTATCTGATAACAGTTTCGGATGCACCTCAGTGATTCACATTTCGTTACCAAATTTCGGAGGTCAAGACTTTGGTTGTTTAAATAAACTTTGGTTTAACGGACATTAATTGGACATACATGAATACCAATCACCAAACTGAAGATCAAAGATCAATAGATTAGAATACCTATTACTTTTAGGTACTTAGGTACCTACTGAAGTACATGTAGATACTATGTACCTAGGTACTGTAGTTCGGTGTATCATTGTACCTAGGAACCTAGGTATCATCATCATTGTCTAAAGGCTGGGCCTTGTCGGTGTAGCCACTCTTCTCTGTCCATCGCCACGTTTTTCAACTCGCCATATGATCTGCATCCCATGCTCTCCATGATGTCCTGGAAGTATTCTTTCCTTGGTCTGCCCCTCGGTCTCCTGCCAACTTCTCTTTCAAAGATATTGTTGATGAAACTATTGTGTCGGATGATGTGACCAATCAGCTTTATTCTTCGGGATTCAATGGTGTTCATCAACTGTCGACTTTCTCTTATTTCTCTCAGGAGTCTCTCGTTGCTCTTCTTCTCAATACCTAGGTATAATTTTGTCCATATTTGTTTCTTTCTTTTATAGTTGGGGAGGAACTTAGGGAGAAAGCACATCATTTTGTAGTTCGGGGTATCATTGTACCGAGGTATAATTTTGTCCATATTTGTGACTTTCTTTTAGTTAGGGAGGAGAAAGCACATCATTTTCCCTTGAGAGCAAACTTGTCCTTTTTTCTAGTTTGTTTGTTGTAGAAAATTTACGCCCAGGCCGGGATTTGAACCCAGGTTAAGGAGTCAGTGCTCTTGACCACTCGGGCACAGATGTAGGCAATCGATATATTTACTATGGACCGTCTATGGATTGGAATTTTACAGTCACACACGTACCATAATTTAAGGCGGTTTAATACAACATTTTCTCGTTTATTAAGGAGCGCGGTAGCGCTCCGCCCCGCCAAGTCAAGAAAGTTTGACCGCGCTACTAGAGATATAAAGGTTTAGCAAAGTGGAACAGCAAAATGATGAAAGCATGACAAATTTAAACAAGTTAAGAACAAATTCTGATTTATAGACGTACCTAATTTTAAAGTTAAAAAACGCGTCCCGAATTTTTTCTGGGACAAAAACGGAAATTCGGGACAAAACGCCCCAAAATGAAAAACTGAACGGGACGCCGGGACACCTTTTTCCAAATCTTAAACTTTCCGCCCCCCCCAAAAGATTTCCCCCTTTTTTTTTTTTTTTTTTTTTTTTTTTTTTTGTCGTCTATTTTTGCGAAAATTTCAACCTGACTCCGCGAGTAGTTTACTGAAATTCCCCCGTCTGGATGTTACGCTAGAACCTAGTTCAGACATCCACTATTCACTGCTTTACCTTGAAACCTATACATGCTCATGTGTGTACCATTTGGAACTCGAAAGAAAAAAAAAAAAAAAAAAAAAAAAAAAGCGAGAAGAACTAGGTAGAAAAAAAACTTGAAATCCTATGCAAAAAAAAGTCAGCACACGAACCAAAATAGTCACAGCATCAGCGAAAAAAAAAAGTTCTTCAGTAGGTCAATGGAATGATTGGGTAACACTCTTGTATGGCAAGTACAGCAATATTGTTAGGGTACCTGCACCGAATCCACATACGGTGGATTGAGTAACGTGTCTTGGGATATAAGGAGAGGGGTTCCTTGTGGTATTGTCAGGGAACTATAGTTCAAGGAGCAAGGTTAAGATCGACTACGGTTTTTTGTCCGGATTTGAAAAACCAGAAAAAAATTGACCAAACGAACAACAGATTGACTGGGTCCATTCACCCATTGTTACCAGTTGATGTGAACAGATCACCCTCCGGCCATTCAAAACGTGTTAATGAGACCTGGAGATTCGGATTGGGTTAGGTGCCGCATAAAGATGATAAGTGATTAACTGGTCAAGTAAAAATACTTGGTTAAGTACTTGGTCATTGTCCAATAATTAAAATCAATACATCTCATTTTACCGTAGATTTTTTCCTTTAAGTGTGATAGAGGGAACCATTGTTTTTGAAGAGGTTTTCTTTAGAGGGAACTGTACCTGCTAAGGTCTTGTCGTCCCGAAAGCGAACAGAGAAGGAAGACAGGAAGACACTGAAGACAGGGCAGGAGAAAGCTAGCAGTTCCAAGAATAAACTTTATCCTTTCAGGATAAAATCCGCCCCGGGTGGTAATCAAACCAGCGATCTAGCGCTTGTAAGACAGATGCGCTACCGTCCAAGCTAACTAGGCGTAGGTTGTCATGCCGTAGATTTAAATAAGGTGTTCCCCAGTTTAACGATTGATCCTAAGTAGATCCGTAGCCTAATTTACAAGATCTACTAGAGATTTTACAATCCTCCGGTCTCTAAACTACTCTAAAAAATCTGGTGTGAACATCACACGACTTTCCTCATCCTATTGAATGATGCTTATTTTGGGTGTTCTTGTTCTTATAGCCAAACTTTGGCAATATCTTTAACCGTTTAGTCGGTATAGCTGAAAACCGCCAAAAAACGGTCAAAAACCGCCAAAAAGCAGTAAAAATACCGCCAACCGCAGCACCTATCTCAACCAAACCTTTTGCGTTGCATCCTTGTCACATTTGTAAACTCCATACCAAATTTCAAGTCTCTAGCTTATACCGTTCCCGATATATTGTTAAATTACACCGAAAACCGCCAAAAAGCGGTAAAATGCCGCCAACCGTTGCACCGATATTAACCAAACTGCTATTAACCTTTTGCGTTGCATCCTTGTCACATTTGACATCTACTTACCAAATTTCAAGCCTCTAGCTCTTACCGTTCTCGAGATATTTTGTTTACAGACAGACACACAGACACACACTCGGACCAATGGCTGAAACTTTGGATTTAGGCTCCAGGGATCTCAAAACGTGTTTTAGCTTAGCACTAAAAACTGACCATCGAAAATTTGACCCGATTACATTACTTTCCTTCCTATAGGATAAGGAAAGTGAAAAGGTAGTTAAGTACTTACTTACTTACTTTCCGTGTCCTCTTCTTT
>NW_007379218.1:58047-62666 GCF_000475195.1 Diaphorina citri | reverse complement strand
TACATAGGTACTGGACTAAATTAATATCTGATCTAATTATTATCTAATGAATGCGATGCACTTGCGATGCACTTTTTTTAAGATGTGTTTCACCGCCGTTTTTACTTCGTAGCAATGAAACAACTGCTACATTAGACTCGTACATAGTACATAGGTACTGGACTAAATTAATATCTGATCTAATTATTATCTAATGAATGCGATGCACTTGCGATGCACTTTTTTTAAGACGTGTTTCACCGCCGTTTTTACTTCGTAGCAATGAAACAACTGCTACATTAGACTCGTGTGGTCTGTGTCGTAGCATGCCCATGTCCATCGCGTAGAATGTCCCTCATCAGATGGGCGAGGAGAGACACAGACACGCAGAAGGTCCAGGGTTCTAATCCCATTATCGACGAAATATTGCAGACTTGTTTCGATTGAAAATATTTCAAGAGATCATTTCCCGGTGTTCTCGTGTTTCCCTAAACTGCTAAATGGGAAGTATTGTGTCCCATAAATTGGGAAGTATTGTGTTCCATTAAATGGAAGTATTGTGTTCCACAATTTTTTTTTTGCTGATTCTTCAGATTCTATGCAGAATAACGCCCTAGCGTCGCGACAGTATACCATATCTCTCACCTACATAATTGTATGTATATCTTTCCAAAGCGACTTAAAAAGAATGCTATGGAATCATGGAATTGAGCATGCGATATGCCATCATCATAAACCTCCCTTTTTGACCGATGAAAATGGTCCGTGTAATGAAAATGGGGCCCCCTTTAGACAGATAGTATCATGTAACCATGTAGGTACTGTATTTTTCGATACTTTTCGGTCTAATAGCAGTATACACAGTATAAACAAAGGTATGTTCTATTCTATTCCATTCTATTCTATTTAGAATTATGCTATACCTACATAATTGTATGTATATCTTTCCAAAGCGACTTAAAAAGAATGCTATGGAATCATGGAATTGAGCATGCGATATGCCATCATCGTAAGGAATGAATGAGTGTATAATTACAGGTAATTAGGTAGGTATAGGTACAGTAAGTACCTACATTATAGGTATGTACTTATGTAGGTACAATACCTATTGTATGGAAGTTAGATTGGGCAGGTGAGTAGGTACAATAACTACCTACATTTATGTATCTATGTATACGTAGAAGTATCCTGCATAACATAACCTAATGGAGGAGTTGCAATTGGGAAAATGTTATTAATAAAAGGTCGATTCCAACGTAAATCCATCATCATAAGGAATGAATGAGTGTATAATTACAGGTAATTAGATAGGTGTAGGTACAATAAGTACCTACATTATAGGTATGTACTCGTACTTATGTAGGTACAATACCTATTGTATGGTAGTTAGATTGGGCAGGTAAGTAGGTACAATAACTACCTACATTTATGTATCTATGTATACGTAGATGTAGGTATGTTATGTAGGTACAATACCTAATGGAGGAGTTGCAATTGGGAAAATATTATAAATAAAAGGTCGATTCCAACGTAAAAAGTTGTGAAAAATCCAAATTCGGCTCCGAAACTCCAAAAAAGTAACTTTAAAAGGTCGAAAATTCAATTTTTAATTGCCGTTCTAATGAACAAGTTCAAAGAGTTGTGACGTCAGATTTCACGTCAAAATGCGCAGAAACGCTTGCGCACAAACGAGCGAAGCGGGAGTCATGAAATAACCCTATAATAACACTGGTCACTGCTCGTTTGTCCCAGTTCCTTTGGTAGCAATATTCCACGGACGTGACTTCTGCACAAGTACCATGACTTGGTACTTGGTAGAAGTAGAAGACAAATTTCCTTACTTATTTTAGAATTTAGACTCTTTCTTGGTTTCAAGTAAGTTTGCCATACGTCCCAGTTTGAAGCTATTGTACCGGCATGCAAAATTTAACTATGTATTTTGACGTAAAAAAAGAAATTTCCCAGTTACATGTCAACACGAACAATTTATCAAACGATCTAAAAATCAGTAGAGCCTACACACGGTACGATTTTAAGATGATACAAAAGATAAATCGTATTATCGTAGCATGTGCAGTGTGCACCTGTACTCGGCTCTTAGAGGACAAACAACTAATGCAAACTTAGATGAGCATGGGGATAACAGGAGTTACTATAATAGGAGTTCAATAACTTTCTAGTCGCTTGATCAATTGACCTTTACTTGAGGATCAGTTGATATAACAGTGGGTTTCCCTATAGGGAGGAAAAAGAATCTTAAGGTGTAGAAGTAGAAACATACTACCATCACGTCACGTGAGGTCATGAGGAGTGAGAAACCACGCCCTCCTGTTTACCAGGCGAACGCCTTGACCACTACACCACCGAGGCAGGTTGTACAAAAGTACATATGTTATCGAAAAGATCTCGAGTTATGATCAATTTTTTCGTGACTAAGCACGGGCAATCTTACATAAAAAAAGAAAGAATTTTAATTGTGCTGAGCATAAATCCTTGTCTAAGATGTAGTTCAAAGTTTCCCCATAATATTGTAGGTAATTTCGTTCAGGACAGCCACACTACTATCACGTCACGTGACGTAACGTAACGTGACGATAGTGTGCTTCTACTTTTACTGTTGCTAGGGGCTAGGGGTTCAATAACTTGCCAGCATCGCTTGATCAATTTGACCTATGCGCGAAGATGCCTTGATCAGAAAGATGTAGTTCAAAGTTTTCCCATAATATTGTAGGTAATTTCGTTCAGGACAGCCACACTACTATCACGTGACGTGACGTAACGTGACAGTAGTGTGCTTCTACCTTTACTGTTGCTAGGGGTTCAACAACTTGCAAGTTGCGCGATCAATTTGACCTATGCGCGAAGATGCCTTGAAGATCTGCAGTAGTTATAGTAAGAGATTGTGGGGTTTACCAATGGGTAATGAATGAGCTGAATGCAAGGTAAGTTGTAGCTGATGACCGAGTAGATATTTTGGTTTTCCCCATAGTACATAGGTACTGGACTAAATTAATATCTGATCTAATTATTATCTAATGAATGCGATGCACTTGCGATGCACTTTTTTACTTTTTAAGATGTGTTTCACCGCCGTTTTTATTTCGTAGCAATGAAACAACTGCTACATTAGACTCGTGTGGTCTGTGTCGTAGCATGCCCATGTCAATCGGGTAGAATGTCCCTCATCAGATGGGCGAGGAGAGACACAGACACGCAGAAGGTCCAGGGTTCTAACCCCATTATCGACGAAATATTGCAGTCTTGTTTCGATTGAAAATATTTCAATAGATCATTTCCCGGTGTTCTCGTGTTTCCCTAAACTGCTAAATGGGAAGTATTGTGTCCCATATGGGAAGTATTGTGTTCCATATTTTTTTTTTTTGCTGATTCTTCAGATTCTATGCAGAATAACGCCCTAGCGTCGCGACAGTATACCATATCTCTCTCTCTCTCTCACCCGGGGGCGATAACAGATCGCCCTCAGAATCTCAAGGTCGCCAGAGAGAGAAAGAGAGTGAAGACTAAAGAGATAATCGACGAATCTTTAATCTAGAAAAAAAATCTGGTGTGAACATCACACGACTTTCCTTACTATCCTATTGAATGATGCTTATTTGGGTGTTAATCTATTGTAACTTTTACAATATCTCTAACCGTTTAGTCAGTATAGCTGAAAACCGCAAAAAGCGGTCGAAAGCCGCCAAAAAGCGGTCAAAATACCGTCAACCGCAGCACCTATCTTAACCAAAAGTTTATTGTTGCATCCTTGTCACATTTGTGGACTACATACCAAATTTCAAGTATCTAGCTCATACCGTTCCCGAGATATCATTAAATTGCCAAAAAGCGGCCGAAATGCCGCCAAGCGTTGCACCGATTAACCAAAAGTTTTGTGTCGCATCCTTGTCACATTTGACAGCTGCATGCCAAATTTCAAGTCTCTAGCTCTTACCGTTCTCGAGATATTTTGTTTACAGACAGACAGAAGGACAGACACACGGACCCATGGCTGAAACTTTGGATTCAGGCTCTAGGGACCTCAAAACGTGTTTTGGCACTAAAAACTGACCATCGAAATTTTGACCCGATCACATTACTTTCCTTCCTATAGGATAAGGAAAGTAAAAACAAATAGCCAAATTCTTCGTAGCTTCAAAAGTTCAGGGCTTCAGATTTCTGCGAAAATGGTCAACATTCAAGAGTGTTCTCAGTAAATAAACACAAACAATCTACATAATTTTTATGACCATGGATGAGCTTCAAGGAGAATACGAATTCTGAGAAACGTTTCGTAATCCAATAGATATTTTTTCGATTGGGCGCTTCAGCCCTTAATATAGGTTGCGTCTGCCTTGTAAGCGCTAGGCCGCGGGTTCGATTCCCGCCCGGGGCGGATTTTATCCTGATGGGATAATGTTCGTTCTCGGAACGGCTGGATTTCTCCTATTCTGTCTTCCTTCTCTCTTCGATTTCAGGACGATAAGACGATTCAGGACGACAAAAAAGTTTTTTTTAAAAAAAAAAAAATAATATAGGTACTTTTTTGTAAGAGGTTTGATAGAGGGAACTGTCACTGCCAAGTTCTTATCGTCCCAAGAGCGAAGAGGAAAGCAAGACAGGATAGGAGAAAGCCAGCCGTT
>NW_007379218.1:53337-57380 GCF_000475195.1 Diaphorina citri | reverse complement strand
GGGAATCGAACCCGGGTCTCCCGCGTGCAAGGCGAGTGCAGTGACCACTACGCCATGGGAGCTGACTCGACACTATAACAATTACAACATTCCAACAACCTGAATCCGGAAAAATAGCCCAATAATAGAGTTCTTCCCCCCTAACTTGCGGCACACTACAGTGCAGTGACCACTACGCCATGGGAGCTGACTCGACACTATAATAATTACAACATTCCAACAACCTGAATCCGGAAAAATAGCCCAATAATAGAGTTCTTCCACCCTAACTTGCGGCACACTAGGTATCATTACTTCTTTCTCATTGTACGATTTGTACATGTTTGATGTGTAGGTATCTTGAGATTCATGAGAGAAAGAATCATCGAGGCACGCTAAAACCCTCCCGTTAACCGGTTTCCAAGAGAGGTAAAAAAAAAAGAAAGAAAGAATTTGTTTTGCTCGATTTGGAATCTGCTTAAATCGGCTGGTTCCAATTTGTGTTGTACCATGTCCGAGTGTGAAGAAGAAGAACAAGAAGAAGAAAAAGAAGAGGAGAAAAAAGTGAAAAAAATTCTCAAGTATAGGTACATTACTACGTAATTACGTATACATGTGATCAGGTCCGGTAATCGCGAGACTTTCTCATTGTACAATTTGTACATGTTTGATGTGTATCTTGAGATTCATGAGAGAAATAATAATCGAGGCACGCTAAAACCCTCCCGTCAACCGGTTTCCAAGAGAGGTAAAAAAAAAAGAAAGAATTTGTTTTGCTCGATTTGGAATCTGCTTAGATCGGCTGGTTCCAATTTGTGTTGTACCATGTGCGAGTGCGTGAAGAAGAAGAAAATGAAGATGAAGAAGAAGAAGAAGAAGAAGAACAACAACAACAAGAAGAAGAAGAAGAAGAAGAAGAAGAAGAAGAAGAAGAAGAAGTGAAGATGAAGATGAAGAAGAATATGAAGAAGGAGGAGAAGAAGAAGAACAAGAAGAAGAAAATGAAGAAGAAGAAGATTAGATCGGCTGGTTCCAATTTGTGTTGTACCATGTGCGAGTGCGTGAAGAAGAAGAAAATGAAGATGAAGAAGAAGAAGAAGAAGAACAACAACAACAAGAAGAAGAAGAAGAAGAAGAAGAAGAAGAAGAAGAAGAAGAAGTGAAGATGAAGATGAAGAAGAATATGAAGAAGGAGGAGAAGAAGAAGAACAAGAAGAAGAAAATGAAGAAGAAGAAGAAGAAGAAGAAGAAGAAGAAGAAGAAGAAGAAAAAGAAGATGAAGATGAAGAAGAACAAGAAGAAGAGGAAGAAGAGGAGGAAGAGGAGGAAGAAGAAGAAGTAGAAGTAGAAGAACAAGAAGAAGAAGATGAAGAAGAAGAAGAAGAAGAAGAAGAAGAAAAAAGAAGAAGATGAAGAAGAAGAGGAGGAGAAAAAGTGAAAAAAATTCTCAAGTACATTACTACGTAATTACGTATACATGTGATCAGGTCCGGTAATCGCGAGACATAGGTAGTTTAAAGCTTCTAATATTAGTTGTAGGTATTAGAGTATTAGAGGAACTGCTGGGGGACGTTAAACAGGGACAAGAAGAAGAAGAAGAAGAAGAAGAAGAAGAAGAAGAAAAAGAAGATGAAGATGAAGAAGAACAAGAAGAAGAGGAAGAAGAGGAGGAGGAAGAAGAAGAAGAAGTAGAAGAACAAGAAGAAGAAGTAGAAGAACAAGAACAAGAAGAAGAAGAAGAAGAAGAAGAAGAAGAGGAGAAAAAAGTGAAAAAAATTCTCAAGTACATTACTACGTAATTACGTATACATGTGATCAGGTCCGGTAATGGCAAGACATAGTTTAAAGCTTCTAATATTAGTTGGAGGTATTAGAGGAACTGCTGGGGGACGTTAAACAGGGAGTAGACCAGCTTAGTCTGGCTGGAGGACTATAAACAGTGAGTATACCAGCCTGAATTTCGTTTGCTAAAGAAATAGCAAAGGTTGAGTCGAAGGGCATCCACTCGTAAAATTCTGTAGCCAAAACCAAATGTCAACCCAAAAGCGATCAGCCTAGGGCTGATTGAGAGGCTGACGAAAAACGCCGACCACGTCTATACACGGGAAAAGGCGAAGAAGAAAGAAAAAATATTAGATGAACTGCTGCAACTCCTGAGGTCTTATCTCTCCAAGATAGAATAAAATCCGCCTCGGGCGGAAATCTAACGCTCCGAGCTAACTAGGCTCGAAGGATTTTTAATTTCTATTACCCTTACGTATCTATACAAGGTAATGAGAAACCATAGCAGTTACAGTTCCCTCTGTCAAACCTCTTAAAAAAAATAATAATAATATAGGTACATTTTTGTAAGAGGTTTGATAGAGGGAACTGTCACTGCCAAGTTCTTATCGCCCCAAGAGCGAAGAGGAAAGCAAGACAGGATAGGAGAAAGCCAGCCGTTGCGAGAACGAACATTATCCCTTCAGGATAAAATCCGCCCCGGGCGGGAATCGAACCCGCGGCCTAGCGCTTACGAGACAGACGCACTACCAACTAAGCTAACTAGGCTGGCTTAACTTGGTTGAAAAGGAAAACGTTGACTCGTGCGATAGTGGTGAGGCAATCAGGATCTTGGATTGCAACACTTCATATGATTCAGTATCAGCTATCAGCATATATAATTGTTCCACTCGCATTCTTGACAAGTGTTTACACACAGTCGCCATGTTGTTTACATTTGAACACCTAATCAGTACTGACGTCATGGTACACATTGCAAAAGTGACGTCATGACATGAAAGCCAAAACAAGTAGGTAATAATAATAATAATAGTGCTTATTTATACTGCTCGCATCCGGATGGATTTCACCAATATTTTTTCAGTCCCTAGGAGGCCCCTCAAGTTAACAGCCTGTTAAGCCCCATTTCATTTGTATAGGCTTGATATGGCTTTTAAACTAACAGGCTGTTAGAGACTAAAAAGAAGGTTGGTGAAACCCACAACAAAAAACAAGTCAAAAATAAGACTCAAAATGCAAACAATTTAATTTAAAATAAAATCAAAAGTATTGTCTTACCTGAATCTCTGCTTGGACTTGACATAGTTATCGCTCGGACTCACAATCCCAATATTGTACAGAATATCACCGCCATATTCCGCCCCACTAGACGAACCGCCCTTTTTGCCGCCACCAATCACAGACGTCGAAAACCCCAACGGAAGGGCGGCCGAACCGAAACTCAAATTCAAACTGAACTTCCGCTTTTTAGGACCGCCAACGGTTGATAATTCGTTCGATTTGTTGATTAGGTTGAGGCTGAATTTGCGCCGCCGCTTGTCGGTTGGAAAGGTGCGTGTTTCGGCGTCTTCAGCGGTTTGGTGGCGTACGACCTCGGTGGAAGCGGTTGCGGAGCTGGGCTTCTTTTGACGATACCTCCCCGCTTTTTAGGACCGCCAACGGTTGATAATTCGTTCGATTTGTTGATTAGGTTGAGGCTGAATTTGCGCCGCCGCTTGTCGGTTGGAGAGGTGCGTGTTTCGGTGTCTTCAGCGGTTTGGTGACGTACCTCAACGGTGCTTCCAGCGGTTTGGTGGCGTACGACCTCGGTGGAAGTGGTTTCGGAGCTGGGCTTCTTTTGCCGATACCTCTACGTACCTCAACGGTGCTTCCAGCGGTTTGGTGGCGTACGACCTCGGTGGAAGTGGTTTCGGAGCTGGGCTTCTTTTGCCGATACCTCCTGTCGGGTCTGTCTTCACGACCAGTTAGGTTGTCTTTGTTGAGACTAGTTAGGTTATCTTTACCGGGACTAGATTGGCAGTCTTTGCTGGAACCAGTTAGGTAGTCTCTGCCGGGACTTGTGAGCCTGTCTTTTCCGGGACTAATTAGGTCATCTCTGCCATGAGCAGCTAGGAACTCTTTTCCAGGACTAGGGACGTCATTTTCCCTATCCCTTCTCGGGTCATCTGCCGGGACTTGTGAGCCTGTCTTTTCCGGGACTAATTAGGTCATCTCTGCCATGAGCAGCTAGGAACTCTTTTCCAGGACTAGGGCCGTCATTTTCCCTATCCCTTCTCGGGTCC
>NW_007379218.1:39779-53327 GCF_000475195.1 Diaphorina citri | reverse complement strand
AGAAAGCCAGCCGTTCCGAGAACGAACATTATCCCTTCAGGATAAAATCCACCCCGGGCGGGAATCGACCCCGCGGCCTGGCGCTTACAAGGCAGACGCACTACCAACTAAGCTAACTAGGCTGGCTCATTTGAATTTAATTAGAGTTAGTTGTAAAGTAACTTCCCGAGACCAATAGGCTGTTGCTACTTTCTGGTGTTCTCGTGTTGACCCAGCTCCTAAATGGGAAGTATTGTGTCTCTTCTCGCCCATCTGATGAGAGGCATACTACAGAATTGCACCGCGTATTTTTACCCGAAGCGGCAACGTCAAAGCAAGAATAATGATGACACTAATTAAATACTTGTCTTGATTACCGGGCACTAGAATAGAATTGTCTGTTTAGGCTGGCTCCTCAGCGATTCTTAAGGTCGATCCTGGCCAAATTGTTGAGTCCTTATTAAAAAGTACCTATACATTAATACATGTTTGATGTGAGCATGGATAGTTAGAATTGGCTAGAAATATACGTAAATATTCCGGGAATGGTTTCTAAAAATTCCAGTCCTGTTCGGAGCCTTTCTTGCTAGTCTGACATTTTTTGACCTTTCGTGGCGTGTAGAAAACATTGGCTGCGTTGGCATGTATGGATTTGTTGCTAGTGCACATGGTCGATGGGGCAGGCAAAAGTAATAATAATAATAATAATAATAATAATAATAGTGCTTATTTATACTGCTCGCATAGGACTGAAAAGTCCCTTTACTCCAGCAGTAGGCTACTACTATTATTGTGGTCAAATTCTCAAATTATATGAGGATAAAATTCCATACCTCGGCTGGGATTGAACCCACGCCCTCCTGTTTAACAAGCGAGCGTCTTGACCACTACACCACCGAGGTAGGTTGAACATACTCATATTAGGTACCTATGTTTAAATTCTCATTAAATTAGTACCATTATTACACGTATTACCTTTCGAGAAATAGGTGAAGTAGATAGTTATATGTACCACCTACATTTTGGTGGAGATGCCAAAATTACCGCTCAAATTTTCTCTTCACCCCTTTACACCAAAACTGGTCTAAACATTTTGTCTGCTCATAATTAGGTATCTTCTCGGAAGTAGGTATGAAGTGAAAGGTAAACCCAAATCTGAAATGTTTCTTCATTTGGGATTGCATTGTGAGGTATGGAATCCTCCCTTGTACCTAAATACCCCTTAGGTACCCTGTCCTAATATTATGTAGCGTACTTGGAAATTCCCTGTGGAACTCATAAGCGGTTTCCTTAACAACAATATTCCCTATTGCTACATATTCCCTATTATGTTACATATTCCCTATTTTGTAAAGTGTGTTATCACTCCATTATTATTGGTGGTCAGGGCGTTTTTAGGGGGTCCGTCCGGGGCTATTTGACCGGGCGCGGGCTTTTCGAGGGACCCGGAACCAGCTTTTTCAAATAATAATAATAATAATCGCCTATTATGCCTTGAGAAATCCTTGAAAATATTGATGGAATTAAAGGAATATTTCTATAGGATAAAAAAAATGTTAGAAAAGCCCCATTTTTGAAGCTATCGTCTGTCCCCATAGAAGGAGTTATCCAAACCTGGTCGACCTATATATCAAATTAAAGGTCTTTTTACCAGGAACACTGGTGCAAATTTTGTTCAGAGAACCATAAAGCCAAAAAACCAAAAAAACTGGTTTTTGGAGGATTTTTTCACATTTTCTTACATAAATGAGCTCTGATCTCGAAATTTGTCGCGATGACCTATGAACTCAAAGCGAGAAAGTTTTAGGTAACACTTCAGTCGATCATTTAAGACCGGTTTTAGCGTCATCTATGTTAAGCTACGCCGAGCAAGGCCAATAAATGGATGGGTGACTTGAGCCTTATATTGGGAATAAAGGGAGAACGGGCTCTAGTCTTGATTTTAAATCATTACATGAAAGTAAAATCAAAAAATCAAATCAAGAATGATAATAAACTGAATATTAAACAAATTGGGTGGGTACATACGTACATAGGTACTGATTTTCTCTAATCACGATCGAATAAACTACGGGCTAAAAAATTCCCGGAGGGACGGACCCAGCTTGTTCTCTCCTAAGACGCGCGAGCTTTACACCCAGAGGCTGTGTTTCAATCTTGGAATTCCTTGCCAATGGGTGTTCTAGGTATTTAATTCGAAGAAATTTCTTCAGATCAATGAAGTTTATTGATTCTACAGGGTATTCCAAAAATTGCCCTCACTCCGTAAGTGGTGAAATTTTCAAAGTGTTAATTTCTCTAGAAATCGAATCGGCTTAATAAAATTAAAAGATGTTTGAAGCACTTCTTGAGTCCGGCTGGGGGATTGTAAACAGGGAGTAGACCAGCTTAGTCTGGGTGGGGGACTTAAAACGGGGAGTAGACCAGCTTAGTCTGGCTGGGGGACTTTAAACAGGGAGTAGACCAGCTTAGTCTGGCTCGGGGACTTTAAACAGGGAGTAGACCAGCTTAGTCTGGCTGGGGGACTTTAAACAGGGAGTAGACCAGCTTAGTGTGGCTGGGGCACTTTAAACAGGGAGTAGACCAGCTTAGTCTGGCTGGGGGACTTTAAAGACATCTGAAATTCCAAGACATTCCTGGGTAGTAAAAAGTACATCTGATAGTTCTGAAATACACTGTAGTTTGGTACTTTTTCTACTTATTCTGACTCTGTACAAGGGTACTGTTTATACCGAGTTGATTTCTATGTAATAAAACTGATTCTGTGTAATCTATCAATGTTGACCATAGCATGCTATTGCCCCGGTATACATAGACATGCTATCGTGAGTTCCTTGAATAGGGAGGACTCGAATTGACGGCCTTTATCCGTTGTGATACGGAGAACCGGGCAATCCGATGAGTGTAGAAGGCCTTGGCGACAGTGGGAGCCTCTTGGTCTGCGAGAGGGATGACTTCGGGCCATCAAGTGAAGCGGTCGACCATGGTCAGACAGTAGCGGAAGCCGTCTGAGTGTGGCATGATGATCATGTCCAAGTTTATAATAATAGTGCTTATTTATACTGCTCGCATAGGACTGAAAAGTCCCTTTACTCCAGCAGTAGGCTACTACTATTATTGTGGTCAAATTCTCAAATTATATTGAGGATAAAATTCCATACCTCAGCTGGGATTGAACCCACGCCCTCCTATTTACCAGGCGAGCGCCTTGACCACTACACCACCGAGGTAGGTTAGTTTAAAGTTAAAGCTTCTAATATTAGCGGTAAATATTAGAGGAACTGCAACTCCTGAGGTCTTATCTCTCCAAAGTAGAATAAAATCCGCCTCGGGCGGAAATCTAACCCTGCAAACTAACTAGGCTCGGTGTCTTAGTAAGTATGTACGGTTGCCCACCAACATCAGTGTTGTAGTGGTTAGCGCGGCGGACTTCGGATCTGGAGGTCGGTGGTTCGAGTCCAAGTCAAGTCAAAAAAATTAGCGAAGTTGTATTAAGCGGGGAAAAGGGGGACTTGTTTTGAGACGAGGATTTTATGCTCAGCACAATTAAAATTCTTTCTTTTTTATGTAAGATTGCCCGTGCTTAGTCACGGAAAATTGATCATAAATCATAAGTCGAGATCGTTTCGATAACATATGTACTTTTGTACAACCTGCCTCGGTGGTGTAGTGGTTTGATTTTGTGATATCTCACGGTTTGTCTGATTTTATTGAAATTCGGCGGCACACATATTGAATTGTTGTAATATGTTAAGAACATTTGTTCAATAGATTTCGATCGAGCCATCAGGGCCTTTGGGGGCCCTTTCTTTGAACTTCACAGTTGACTGAACCACCGGGTAATTCCATAGCAAAACACCTCAGCAGTTTTTTTTTCAACAATATTAAAAAGTTAGAACTTTTAAGGGTATACACAACACTTGGTAAAACAAATTAAAATCAATAGGGGAAAGCTGGTTTTCCTTTCCCCTATTGATTTTTTTGTTTTAAGAACTGTAACTGCTAAGGTCTTATCGTCCCGAAATCGGAGAGAGAAGGAAGACAGGATAGGAGAAAGCCAGCCGTTCCGGCGAGAACGAACATTATCCCTTGAAGGAAGACAGGATAGAAGAAAGCCAGCCGTTCCGAGAACGAACATTATCCCATCAGGATAAAATCCGTCCCGGGCGGGAATCGAACCCGCGGCCTGGCGCTTACAAGGCAGACGCACTACCAACTAAGCTAACTAGGCTGGCTTTCTACTTCTACCAAGTTATAATGTCCCTTTTCAGGTCACTTTCCCTCTCATATCGATGGCCATTGGACTTGTCCTCATCCCTTTCGTATCGATGCCCATTGAACTTGTCCTCCGCATAAATATTCTCCTCAATATTGTGCAAACTATCGAAAGCGCTTCCCGAATACTGATGGCGTTCGGAGCGGATCCGCCGAAGACAATCGACATTGAAGAACCCCTTGCGAAGTTGATCGATGAGTTCGACCTTGTCTTCAATGCGGGCAGTGTTGTCGTTGATGAAGTTCGTGATATCTCGGCCAAGATCGGCGTCGAGTCGGGAACTGGCGAAGAGTCTTTGCGTTGATGCGTCGCTGTCGGTTGCTCTTGAACTATTGACGGTAAATCTTCTTTGTGTTGAAGCGTCCGCGTCGTTTGCTCTCGCACTATTGACGCTGAAATGTCTTGGGGTTAACGCGTCCGCGTCGATTAGCCTCGAACTACTGATGTTGTTGACGCTGAAGCGTCTTACGGTTGACGCATTGTCGTCGGTTACTCTCGAACTATTAACATTGTTGACGTTCAGGTTTAACCGTCGCTGGTTGGGTACATCATTAAGACTCGCTCTACGGTGCCTTGGCGACGACGAGGTGTCACTGCTTCCTCCGTACGTCAGCTTGGTGGGTTTGATCTTTCTCAGGTCCGTCAAATCGGGTGGTTCATCAAGCGCCAAGTTTTCAAATCGGTTGATAATCTCGCTATGCCTCCTCCGTGGGATGATGGTGGGTTTGATTTGGTCTTCGTCGGAACTGGCGAAGAGTCTTTGCGTTGATGCGTCGCTGTCGGTTGCTCTTGAACTATTGACGGTAAATCTTCTTTGTGTTGAAGCGTCCGTGTCGTTTGCTCTCGCACTATTGACGCTGAAATGTCTTGGGGTTAACGTGTCCGCGTCGATTAGCCTCGAACTACTGATGTTGTTGACGCTGAAGCGTCTTGGACGTATTGTCGTCGGTTACCCTCGAACTATTGATGTTGTTGATATTCACACTGAACCGTTGTTGGTTTGGTGCATCATTAAGACTCGCCCTCCGATGCCTTGGTGAAGAGTCGGTTCCTCCACACGTCAGATTGGTGGGTTTGATCTTTCGCAGATCCGTCAAATCAGGTGGTTCATCAAGCGCCAAGTTTTCAAACCGGTTGATAATCTCGCTATGCCTTCTCCTTGGGATGATGGTGGGTTTGATTTGGTCTTCGTCGATGTTTGTGTCGGGAGACAGGTCCCTTTCGGGAGTTTGGAGGTCGAAATCGAACTGGTTTGGCGAATTTCTGGACTGGGCTGGACTTTGAGGATGCTGAACGAGAATTTGGCTGTCTTTCTCCATACCAAATATTCGTTACACGCGGATATCACACATAACTTTAGTTTATAGCTTTCTTTTGTTGTGTCTTTTTTTAAGTTCACTCGTTCTTTACACAGAAAACATCACACAAGGTTCTCGCCCATTGTTGTTAGCGTCAACTTTGCTGAGTAGCTTTTCGATTGCGAGGGCCGCTTTGTTGTAGATTTCCAGAGGGAGTTGAACGGAGATCTTTAGTTGATGATTTTGATTTGGTCCGTTTTGGTGATACTGGCAATGGTGGGGACCAGAGATCCACTTTTGCTGATTCTGATTTGGTACAAAACAAGGTTCCCGCCCATTGTTGTTAGCGTCAACTTTGCTGAGTAGCTTTTCGATTGCGAGGGCCGCTTTGTTGTAGATTTCCAAAGGGACTTGAACGGAGATCTTTAGTTGATTTTGATTTGGTCCGTTTTGGTGATACTGGCAATGGTGCGAACCAGAGATCCACTTTTGCTGATTCTGATTTGGCTCGTGATGGTTCTTCAGTTGCCAATTCCTTTGTTGTAGATTTCCAGAGGGAGTTGAACGGAGATCTTTAGTTGATGATTTTGATTTGGTCCGTTTTGGTGATACTGGCAATGGTGCGGACCAGAGATCCACTTTTGCTGATTCTGATTTGGCTCGTGATGGTTCTTCAGTTGCCAATTTTGATTTGGGTCGTTTTGGTGCTGATAATGGGGCGGACTTTGAGGATGCTGAACGAGAATTTGGCTGTCTTTCTCCATACCAAATATTCGTTACACGCGGATATCACACATAACTTTAGTTTTTAGCTTTCTTTTGTTGTGTCTTTTTTTAAGTTCACTCGTTCTTTACACAGAAAATATCACATATAATTTTAGTTTTTATGTCTCTTTTGTTGCCTTTATTAAGTTCACTAGTTCTTTACACAGAGATATTTATACACAGAAAATATCACATATAATTTTAGTTTTTATGTCTCTTTTGTTGCCTTTATTAAGTTCACTAGTTCTTTACACAGAGATATTTTTCACAAAATATCACACATAAAATTATTAGATCTTTGTTGCCTTTCTGTTTCACTTGACCTAGATTAAAATTGCTGTGGACAAAATGAATATTATTTATTACTTTGAAACTTTTGTCACTTTTATCAGTTTTACGACTACAGTTTAATACTTCTCTCAATAATATTTATAACTACGATATTATTGTCATTTAATTATTTCTTTAAAAAAGATTATCAATTAATTAAAAGGAGGTACATGATCTTTTATTGACTTTATTAAGAATAATTCTGTTTTCATATTTTTTTCTACTCTACATATTTTATAATTTTGGGTGGTCGGTTTAATTTTATTTGTCCTATCAATTTAATTTCCATAATATCAATTTTATTACTATTTTCTTTGGTATTTCAACCTCTCACGTTTAGTTCTTTTTTTCGAACATTAATTCATGTACTCTTTGTATTTTTCTATTTTATTAAATCAATTAAAATTGAATTGAACTGTAGGAGTACCTAACAATGAGATGGTCAATTTGCCATGCGTTGTGGGAGGATATCGCCATCAAGAAAAACCTTGAAACCGCATCACTCATTTATTACCTAAGTATCTATTAGAACAATATGTTTTGTAGAGTCGTATACAATTGTATACGTTTGTATAGAATATAATTATTAATTACCTATGTAAATCCTATGTATTTCATTAATAAATGAAGGCACAAGTTTGCCAAAAACAATAACCTATGTTTTATGTATCACAATACAATTATGTACTTAGATTTCTAGTTATTTCAACTGCTTGTACGTCATTTGACTACATTTCCAGTACACATTTCTAGATTTTCTGGTAATTCAATTGCTCGCACGTCAATTGTTTGATAGAAAACTCATGATTTGATGAGGTTTGCACACATGATGAGGTTTGCAGATGGAGTACCTAACAATGAGATGGTCAATTTGCCATGCGTTGTGGGAGGATATCGCCATCAAGAAAAACCTTGAAACCGCATCACTCATTTTACCTAAGTATCTATTAGAACAATATGTTTTGTAGAGTCGTATAAAATTGTATATGTTTCTATAGAATATAATTATTAATTACCTATGTATTTCATAAATAAATGAAGGCACAAGTTTGCCCAAAAACAATAACCTATGTTTTATGTATCACAATACAATTATGTACCTAGATTTCTAGAACAATAACCTACCTATGTTTTATGTGTATACAATTGTATACGTTTGTATAGAATATAATTATTAATTACCTATGTAAATCCTATGTATTTCATAAATAAATGAAGGCACAAGTCTGCCCAAAAACAATAACCTATGTTTTATGTATCACAATACAATTATGTACCTAGATTTCTAGTTGTTTCAACTGCTTGTACGTCATTTGACTATACATTTCCAGTATACATTTCTAGATTTTCTGGTAATTCAATTGCTCGCACGTCAATTGTTTGATAGAAAACTCATGATTTGATGAGGTTTGCACACATGATGAGGTTTGCAGATGGTAATAATAATTATGCCAAATTTGCACCCTCGAAACCACAGAAATGTAAGCAATAATAAGTATGGCGGATGCCCAGTTAGCCACAAATACAATGATAATTATGGCAGATGCACCAACTTAAGGCCCGTGACGTAGTAGTAATTATGCCAAATTTGCACCCTCGAAACCACAGATGTAAGCAATAATAAGTATGGTTGATGCCCAGTTAGCCACAAATACAATGATAATTATGGCAGATGCACCAACTTAAGGCCCGTGACGTAGTAGTAATTATGCCAAATTTGCACCCTCGAAACCACAGATGTAAACAAGAGTATCAGTATCTACTATATTATGGTAGATGCCCTACCAACTAGCCACAAGTATAATTATTATGGCAGAAGCACCGTCTGGAAGCCACAGTTGTTGTAATTATGTCAGATCGATTTTTTGCCAATAAACGCTTCCACTTTCCGTCAGATATTTGACAGGAAAACTTGGATTGCATCATCAAAACATGCAGAATAAGAATTTGCTTAGGTATTGATTTTGCCATATACTTACACATCGTAGACCGCAATGGATAAACTCGGAAATTAACCCTTTCGCGTTCGCCTGGTAAACAGGAGGACATGGGTTCAATCCCAGCCGAGGTACGGAATTTTAAGTAGTGGTCAAGGCGCTCGCCTGGTAAACAGGAGGGCGTGGGTTCAATCCCAGCCGAGGTATGGAATTTTATCCTCACTATAATTTGAGAATTTGACCACAATAATAGTAGTAGCCTACTGCTGGAGTAAAGGGACTTTTCAGTCCTATGCGAGCAATATAAATAAGCACTATTATTATCATTATTATTACTAAAGGGACAATATCCAACAATACTTGTAGCTTGGTTGTTAGCGCGTCTGCCTTGTAAGCGCTAGGCCGCGGGTTCGATTCCCGTCCGGAGAGAGCTTTATCCTCAGCAGATAAGGTTCGTTCTCTGGACGACTGGCTTTCTCATAAATGAGGAACCCATGATCAACAACGCATCACATGATCAACAACAAAAATCAACAAAGGAAAGAAACCAATGACATAATGGTTCAAAATTAGTCATTGAAACAGTCATCTAGTGCCAGTGATTATAGTAAATGACATAATAATTATGCAAATAGCTGATTCTATGGGATCTAGAATAATCAAGAACTGATATGCCTTAATTATGGCATATGCCTTTATAATTTTATGACTTCTAGTGGGGATATTTATCATACTTACCAAGTCTGGTAGTTTATGTCTGTGGTTTCGAGGGTGCAAATTTGGCACAATTACTACTACATCTGTGCCTTAACTGGGGAATCTTCTATTACTAAATCAAATCAGTAGCTTATATCTGTGGTTTCTTAGGGGCATCATTTTCAACAAAATGACTAACGATAGGTAACATACTCGGTACCTAGATAATTACAGGACTGAGGACAAAAAATAAAAAAATAAAATATGCTTGTTTTCGAGAATCCCACCTCAATTATTATCGGATCTGACATAGGATTTCCTATAGTGTTGCTTGATTACTTCTGGATAAATCGCGTGTTATACCGATTCACACGTATAATTATCTCATTTCCTAATGTGTTTTATCGGGTGCTATTTAACCGAGCACCTGCACCTGTCTCGGTGCTGTACATAGGATTTCCTATAGTGTTGCTTGATTACTTCTGGATAAATCGCGTGTTATACCGATTCACACGTATAATTATCTCACTTCCTAATATGTTTTATCGGGTGCTATTTTTAAGATTTAACCGAGCACCTGCACCTGCGGTTCAATCCCAGCCGAGGTATGGAATTTTAACTTAAGTATAATTTGACCACAATAATAGTAGTAGCCTACTGCTGGAGTAAAGGGACTTTTCAGTAATTCAGTATAAATAAACAATATTTTTAGCTTTTCCACCTTTCTTTTCAGTCCTTCAATAAGCAATATTTTTAGCTTTTTCACCGATAACCTCTTGACGGTCACGCACTTTCCAGCACGCAGGACACGCTTCATACAACTCTTTGCCCATATTGTCCTTAGTGCTGCAACACATGCACCACGAAAAATTCACACGTGCATGCAGCAACATATTGCAACAATTACCTACATCCAATAAGCAATATTTTTAGTTTTTCCACGTTTCTTTTCAGTCCTTCAATAAGCAATATTTTTAGTTTTTCCACCTTTCTTTTCAGTCCATCAATAAGCAATATTTTTAGCTTTTTCACCGATAACCTCTTGACGGTCACGCGCTTTCCAGCACGCAGGGCACGCTTCATACGAAACTCTTTGACATGCCCATATTGTCCTTAGTGCTGCAACACATGCACCACGAAAAATTCACACGTGCATGCAGCAACAAATTGCAACAATTACCTACATCAGTAATTATTTGAAGTGCATCTCCCCGACTAAGTAATTATTTGAAGTGCATCTCCCCGACTATTAGCGTTCTAGGGCAAATCCATATATACGTACATTCTAGGGCAACCCAGGCCATTGTTCCAGTGCCTAGCCGCATGGGTCAAGTGCCTTAAAAAGGGCATGTGTGCTCTAAAAAGGGCATATGTGCTCTAAAAAGGGCATGTGCGCTCAAAAAAGGGCATATGTGCCCTAAAAAGGGTATGTGTAGGAAAACCTGAATTCGCTTCAGTAGCTCAGTTTGATGACTGCCCATATTGTCCTTAGTGCTGCAACACATGCACCACGAAAAATTCACACGTGCATGCAGCAACAAATTGCAACAATTACCTACATCGGTAATTATTTGAAGTGCATCTCCCCGACTAAGTAATTATTTGAAGTGCATCTCCCAGACTAAAAATAGTCAAATGGACAACACAATCTTGCAGAATTACATTGTCGTCTCTATGTAGTGATTGTAGATTTACAGATCGATGTAATTATAAAACCCAGAATTCAAAATAATTACCTACATTTTTAGTACCTCAGTTTTTTTTACTTAGTTATTGGTAATTGAGAATAGCCCCTAAATAATTACTTACGTACACACCTAAAATAAATACAATATTATTATTATTATTTTATGATAAATAATACAAGGTGCAAGTTATAACTAAGGTGTGCAAGTTGTAACTAAGGGCCATTATTTTTAGATTTCGGATTATGGATAATTCGAAATGCAAATAGGTGATTTGAATTCGAAAAATTTCACTCGTTTTTCGGTTGCAAATATTTCAACGGGTTACTTTCTGGTTGTGTTTTTGGTTCTCTTGGGTCACTAGGAAGCTATTCGCCATGAAAACGCATTTTGATACATATTTATAGCCAGACTGTCTGGCTAGGGTACGTTAGACTAGGCATTGACTCACAATGCAGAGGTCGTGGGTTCATTTGTAGAATATAGATTTCGGATTATGGATAATTCGAAATGCAAATAGGTGATTCGAATCGAAAAATTTCACTCGTTTTTCGGTTGCAAATATTTCAACGGGTTACTTTCTGGTTGTGTTTTTTGGTTCTCTTGGGTCACTAGGAAGCTATTCGCCATGAAAACGCATTTTGATACATATGTATTTATTGCCAGACTGTCTGGCTAGGGGACGTTAGACTAACGTCTGGCTGTGGGACTATAAACATGGAGGAGAACAGCTAACCCTAACCAGCCTAGCAGGCTGGCAGTTTTCAAAGGGTTCTCTCTGCTTTTAAAGACCAAGCACAAGTCCTCACGATGGTTGACTGCGGTTCAGGACGAGCCAGCCAATTTAACATGGCTAGAGCTAGAAACCATCACCCCGGTGTATAGCAGATATAAAAAGTTATTCTGCTATTGCCATTCAGCGAAAGCTAAAGCCGCTACAACAACAACATATTTATATATTTTTTTTTTTCTTCTTTTAGATTTAGTAAGGAGGCGATTTTTTCCAAGTTCTGCCAGTTCAAGCAATGTCTAGCAAAGAATCTTTCGCTCTAATAATGTGTTTAAGCTAAACTCCTAATGTCTTTAAGTTAAACCCCTTCACTCTCCTAATGTGTTTAACTTAAACCACTTCACTCTACTAATGTGTTTAACTTAATCTTTCGCTCTCCTAATGTGTTTAAACTATTTCAGATAATGTGGAATGTTGACTCAACTATTATCAACATGCGAGATTAAACCGTTTCGTTTGTGATAAGAGAGAGTTTAATCGTTCTAAGGTGAAATGAAGACTGCAGTTCGAATACCGCAAGCGACATGAAAAGATTCAAATAGCAAAGACAGGTAAATAATAATAATAATAATAGTGCTTATTGACCTCAGATTTGGATTTTCCCCAACTTTTTACATAGGAATCGACCATTTATTTATAATTTTTACCCATTTGCAACTGCTCCATTTATTACTTCATGCTTGTGGGTTTATTTATTGGTAATTATGCAGAAGTCATGTCTGTGGAAAAGAAAAGCTCCTTTTTGTATTTAACCTAACCCTATAGTAACACTAATCACTGCTCTAATTGTGAAAACTCCTTCTTGCATTTAACCTAACCCTATAATAACACTGGTTATTGCTTGTTTGTGCCAGTTCCTTTGGTAACAATATTCCACAGATGTGACTTCTGCACAAGTACCTATTTATTTGTCAAAAATTACCCACCTTATTACTAGTGGCAGTAGATGCCAGATTGTCTCCCGAGTCCGGTATGGGTGGAATTGGTCCATTCCGCTGATTATTTGGCATATTGTTGTCATGTTGGATGTTTTGTAAAGTTACGTTCGAAAATTACCCACCTTATTACTAGTGGCAGTAGATGCCAGATTGTCTCCCGAGTCCGGTATGGGTGGAATTGGTCCATTCCGCTGATTATTCGGCATATTGTTGTCATGTTGGATGTTTTGCAAAGTTACGTTCAAAAAAAAAAAAAAAAAACTAGGGTGCCGGCAGCCTAACCTGGGTTTCGGTACTCTAATATTGAACTCTATATCGGGAAGCTCGACACCATAAATATAGCATTCCAGCAGCCTAAATCAGGGGAAGTAACCCAATAATAGAGTTCTTCCACCCTAAATTTGCGGCACCCTGTCACTATTTTTCTCAGTGCAGTCTGTCATATTGCAGCAGAGACAATATACCTAGGGTATCACCCTCTTCCTTTTCTTATTTCTTACAGGGTGGTAATAAAATAAATGATCCGTGAAATAATATCTGCCTACGATGTGCATTCTAATGTCATAAACTTTATTTTACATACAGGGTGTCAAAACAATACAGTTCTGATTTACTTGGAAGGTCTCTTCAATAACTTCGTCATTATGAGTGAATCACCCTATAAATATTATCTAATGGAACTTTTTAGTCCAATGTCTCCTAGGTATATCCTTATTCTATTCTTTAACGTATCTACCTCTTATAAGAATATCTAACAATATTCTTCTTCTTCTTCTTCTTCTTCTTCTTCTTCTTCTTCTTCTTCTTCTTCTTCTTCTTCTTCTTCTTCTTCTTCTTCTTCTTCTTCTTCTTCT